>NW_024609180.1:0-45000 GCF_018296145.1 Oncorhynchus tshawytscha
ACACACGTATTTAGTAAACTAAAAACACACAAACACACACATTCAGAAAACTAAACACACACACACATTCAGAAAACGATGGGGGCATAGCCATGGTCGCCAAAATAATGGCCTGCCCAGAATTTTCATACATGACCCTAAGCATGATGGGATACTGAACGCTTAATTTACTCAGGAACTCCACCCGTGTAGAAGAACCTGCTTTCACTGAACAAAAATATAAATGCAACATGCAACAAATGTCAAAGATTTGACTGAGTTACAGTTCATATAAGGAAATCAGTCATTTGAAATACATTCATTAGGTCCTAATCGACAGGACCAGTCAACAGTTTGGACACATCTACTCATTCAAGGGTTTTTCTTAATTTGTATTATTTTCTACATTGTAGAATAATAGTGAAGACATCAAAACTATGAAATAACACATATGGAATCATGTAGTAACCACCCTTTGCTTTGATGACAGCTTTACACACTCTTGGCATTCCCCTCAACCAGCTTCTCCTGGAATGCTTTTCCAACAGTCTTTAAGGAGTTCCCACATATGCTGAGCACTTGTTGGCTGCATTTTTCCTTCACTCCGTGGTCTAACTCATCCCAAACCATCTCAATTAGGTTGAAGTCGGGTGATTATGGAGGCCAGGTCATCTGATGCAGCACTCCATCACTCTCCTTCTTGGTCAAATAGCCCTTACAGAGCCTGGAGGTGTGTTTTAGGTCAGTGTCCTGTTGAAGAACAAATGCCTATGCCGTTCTGTACCATCACTCATCCATATATCTTTATGTACATATTCTTATTCATTCCTTTACACTTGTGTGTATAATGTAGTTGTTGTGGAATTGTTAGGTTAGATTACTCGTTGGTTATTACTGCATTGTCGGAACTAGAAGCACAAGCATTTCGCTACACTCGCATTAACATCTGCTAACCACGTGTATGTGACCAATAAAATAGGATTTGATGAAAACAGCTATTAGCGTCTGTATTAAAAGTAGCAATCAATTCATGTTAGCGTTGTGCTTGTGCAACTATACAGTATTTGTATGTCTCACATTTAACCTGCAGCTCACCTGCATTCAGCAACAATCTCCTTCAAACAAGCAGAGCTGATTTAAAGGGGAATTGAATTCATCCCTTTAAGAGGGAAAAAGGAGGCTTAAATTCTACCACGTTTTAATTGATGGAAACAGGGGGCTGATGAGGCCTATTCAAACGCTAAGCCCCACTGGGGTATCCTTACCCAGGCATCAATGGGGCGACTAAATAAATCAACACCGTCTAGTTTATAAATCAGTCCAGCTAAAGGAAGTTAACTCTCCACTCAGACCAGGGGCCCATAGCCTCGGGTGCTCATTACAGTTTACTAGTCTTCAACTAGTCTGGATTTGGAGACAGCTGTAGACGAAGTCACCTCAGATGTATTCATATCAGATTGCGAATGCTTGAACATACAGACTATATTTATAGATTATATTCTCTGGGGGAAATAAAGAGACTTATCGTATTATACTGCTTTGAATTCACTTCCAGTCTTTTGTTCCTCAATCTGACTGCATGAACAGAACAACTGCCTTGTTCAACACGGCGCTGACAGTTGAAAAGGTCACAGATAATGACTCCTCCCATCTAGATGGCCTGGTTCCACAGATAATGGCTCCTCCCATCTAGATGGCCTGGTTCCACAGATAATGACTCCTCCCATCTAGATGGCCTGGTTCCACAGATAATGGCTCCTCCCATCTAGATGGCCTGGTTCTACAGATAATGACTCCTCCCATCTAGATGGCCTGGTTCCACAGATAATGGCTCCTCCCATCTAGATGGCCTGGTTCCACAGATAATGGCTCCTCCCATCTAGATGGCCTGGTTCCACAGATAATGACTCCTCCCATCTAGATGGCCTGGTTCCACAGATAATGGCTCCTCCCATCTAGATGGCCTGGTTCCACAGATAATGGCTCCTCCCATCTAGATGGCCTGGCTCCTCATCTAGATGGTTCCACAGATAATGGCTCCTCCCATCTAGATGGCCTGGTTCCACAGATAATGGCTCCTCCCATCTAGATGGCCTGGTTCCACAGATAATGGCTCCTCCCATCTAGATGGCCTGGTTCCACAGATAATGGCTCCTCCCATCTAGATGGCCTGGTTCCACAGATAATGGCTCCTCCCATCTAGATGGCCTGGTTCCACAGATAATGGCTCCTCCCATCTAGATGGCCTGGTTCCACAGATAATGGCTCCTCCCATCTAGATGGCCTGGTTCCACAGATAATGGCTCCTCCCATCTAGATGGCCTGGTTCCACAGATAATGGCTCCTCCCATCTAGATGGCCTGGTTTCACAGATAATGGCTCCTCCCATCTAGATGGCCTGGTTCCACAGATAATGACTCCTCCCATCTAGATGGCCTAGTTTCACAGATAAATTCTTCTGGTGTCTAGGTTACAGGAAGTGGGGTGCTACTTCCTGTATATAACCATGTTATTGTTTTTATTGTGTTTCTATTTCCATTTTAATTGAGCAAATATTTGTCTTACTTTTTAACTCTGCATTGTTGGCAAAGGGCTCATCAGTAAGCATATTATTGTAAAGTCTACTGTACTACTGTAAAGTCTACTGTACTACTGTAAAGTCTACTGTATTACTGGAAAGTCTACTGTACTACTGTAAAGTCTACTGTACTACTGTAAAGTCTACTGTATTACTGGAAAGTCTACTGTACTACTGTAAAGTCTACTGTATTACTGTAAAGTCTACTGTATTACTGTAAAGTCTACTGTATTACTGTAAAGTCTACTGTATTACTGTAAAGTCTACTGTATTTGGCTCGAGACCAACAGCATTTGATTTGATGTCGGCAAGAGCACTTAAAAGTCCCTAATCACTAGAGACACTAAAATACCCACTAATCACTAGAGATGAACACTAAAATACCCACTAATCCCTAGAGATGAACACTAAAATACCCACTAATCCCTAGAGATGAACACTAAAATACCCACTAATCCCTAGAGATGAACACTAAAATACCCACTAATCCCTAGAGATGAACACTAAAATACCCACTAATCACTAGAGAGAGAAGAACACTAAAATACCCACTAATCACTAGAGATGAACACTAAAATACCCACTAATCCCTAGAGATGAACACTAAAATACCCACTAATCCCTAGAGATGAACACTAAAATACCCACTAATCCCTAGAGATGAACACTAAAATACCGACTAATCCCTAGAGATGAACACTAAAATACCCACTAATCCCTAGAGATGAACACTAAAATACCCACTAATCACTAGAGAGAGAAGAACACTAAAATACCCACTAATCCCTAGAGATGAACACTAAAATACCCACTAATCACTAGAGAGAGAAGAACACTAAAATACCCACTAATCCCTAGAGATGAACACTAAAATACCCACTAATCACTAGAGAGAGAAGAACACTAAAATACCCACTAATCCCTAGAGATGAACACTAAAAATACCCACTAATCACTAGAGACGAGCACTAAAATACCCACTAAAATCACTAGAGATGAACACTAAAATACCCACTAATCTCGAGATGAACACTAATATACCCACTAATCCCTAGAGATGAACACTAAAATATCCACTAACCACTAGAGAGAGAAGAACACTAAAATACCCACTAATCCCTAGAGATGAGCACTAAAATATCCACTAATCACTAGAGATGAACACTAAAATACCCACTAATCCCTAGAGATGAACACTAAAATATCCACTAATCACTAGAGAGAGATGAACACTAAAATATCCACTAATCACTAGAGATGAACACTAAAATACCCACTAATCCCTAGAGATGAGCACTAAAATATCCACTAATCACTAGAGATGAACACTAAAATACCCACTAATCCCTAGAGATGAACACTAAAATATCCACTAATCCCTAGAGATGAGCACTAAAATACACACTAATCACTAGAGATGAACACTAAAATACCCACTAATCCCTAGAGATGAGCACTAAAATACACACTAATCACTAGAGATGAACACTAAAATACCCACTAATCCCTAGAGAAGAGGGATGCCTGTATCAAATGTAAAAAATCTCTCACTATGAAACACAGCCCTGTCTCTCATTCAGTACTTCCTGTTTATGCGCGTCTTCCGTGAGAACAAAGACTGCGGTAAGAGAACAAGATAACCCACTCATCCCACAAGCTCAAAGGGGAAAACACATGTGAATACCTGGCTGCATACCATTACAGGATGATGGTTGATCATTTTTAATCCTTTTTTTTTTTTTATGTAAATATAGCATCTTATCTGCAATACAAAAAAAATCTATAATATCGTTACAATGCAGTAATAACTAACGTCGGAGTCCATAAGCTTTTCATTAGGAAGCTGATACAAACAGCTTAATTATTATTTATTTTTTAAAGCAGGCTGGCAACAGGGGTTATAGTGGAGGTGTGGTAGAGAAACTATTCCTCTCCTCTCGCTCCATCTCCACAGCCCTGGAACAGATCGGCGCTCATACATTTTTTAAAAACAGGCCTTTCACGAGAGAGCTTTTGAACAGCCAGGCTTGTTAGGAAGAGAGGAGAGAGAGGAGGAGGCACCTAGAAGACATCTCCTACTACCTCGGCGTTGCTGTGGGAAACAGGAGACCAGAACAGATCGATACCTCAGAGGAAAGGAAGGAAGGAAGCAGCGTCGTAAATGTTTTTGTTTACGTTGCTTTGTTTAGCTGTGGATGCTTCCTGTGTTCATCTACAGCAGCGTCTCTGTCAGGCCAGTGTGTTGGAATGGGGATTGGGTCCGTATTTAGGGACACCATTTGAGTTGTTTTGAGGTGATCAAGTAATTTTTTTCCTTCCATTGCCTTCGCTGCTGCATCCAGCCAGTGATAAACGAGTTCCCTGTTCCAACAGCATGCTGTCTATGAGGCGATAGCACCCCCCCAAACCACAACAACATGCTGTCTATGAGGCGATAGCAACCCCAAACCACAGCAACATGCTGTCTATGAGCTGCTGGGCGATAGCACCCCCCAAACCACAACAACATGCTGTCTATGAGGCTATAGCACCCCAAACCAAACCAACATGCTGTCTATGAGGCGATAGCACCCCCAAACCACAACAACATGCTGTCTATGAGGCTATAGCACCCCCAAACCCCAACATGCTGTCAAAACCACAACAACATGCTGTCTATGAGGCTATACCCCCCCCCCCCGCCCCAAACCACAACAACATGCTGTCTATGAGGCTATAGCACCCCCCAAAAAACCCCCCGCCCCCAAACCACAACAACATGCTGTCTATGAGGCTATAGCCCCCCAAACCACAACAACATGCTGTCTATGAGACTATAGCACCCCCCAAACCAAAACAACATGCTGTCTATGAGGCTATAGCACCCCCACAAAACCACAACAACATGCTGTCTATGAGGCTATACCCCCCCCCCGCCCCCAAACCACAACAACATGCTGTCTATGAGGCTATAGCCCCCCCCCCCCCCAAACCACAACAACATGCTGTCTATGAGGCTATAGCCCCCCAAACCAAAACAACATGCTGTCTATGAGACTATAGCACCCCCCCAAACCCTATGAGGCTATAGCACCCCCAAACCCCCCAAACCAAAACAACATGCTGTCTATGAGGCTATAGCACCCCCAAACCAAAACAACATGCTGTCTATGAGGCTATAGTCTATGAGACTATAGCACCCCCCCCCCCAAACCACAACAACATGCTGTATATGAGACTATAGCCCCCCAAACCAAAACAACATGCTGTCTATGAGGCTATAGCACCACCCCCAAACCAAAACAACATGCTGTCTATGAGGCTATAGCATCCCCCAAACCAAAACAACATGCTGTCTATGAGGCTATAGCACCCCCAAACCACAACAGCATGCTGTCTATGAGGCTATAGCACCCCCAAACCAAATCAACATGCTGTCTATGAGGCTATAGCACCCCCAAAACAACATGCTGTGTATGAGGCTATAGCATCCCCCCAAACCAAAACAACATGCTGTCTATGAGGCTATAGCACCACCCCCCAAACCACAACAACATGCTGTCTATGAGGCTATAGCACCCCCAAACCAAAACAACATGCTGTCTATGAGGCTATAGCACCCCCTTTTCTGCTCTTTTGCACACCAGTATCTCTACCTGTACATGACCATCTGATCATTTATCACTCCAGTGTTAATCTGCAAAATTGTAATTATTCGCCTACCTCCTCATGCCTTTTGCACACAATGTATATAGACTCTCTTTTTTTCTACTGTGTTATTGACTTGTTAATTGTTTATTCCATGTGTAACTCTGTGTTGTCTGTTCACACTGCTATGCTTTATCTTGGCCAGGTCGCAGTTGCGACCCCCCCCCCCCAGAGCTGAACCAATGGGATGATAATACAACTGTATATAGTCAGACAGGTTTGGTATGTTAGTGAATTCTTGGTTTGTCTTGTTAGTTCTCTTCCTGTTCTCCACAAGGCAGGTTTGGTATGTTAGTGAAGTCTTGGTTTGTCTCGTTGTTAGCTCTCAGAGTATTAGCAGTCACGGCGGAGACAGATGGCTGGAGGAATCCCTTCAACTCTACAAGGCTGATTTACTAATGAGAGAGAGAGAGAGGAGATGTCATGGACGTACCCCACTGAATATCATGGGCTTGTGCATTATTAAATATCCTGGACGTGTGCGTTTGGAAGTACTGAATGGAGCTAAGGCTTGAACAATAAGTCACTGCAGATGAGAGGATCTCTACCCAGTATGTAGTTAGGTTCAACATCAGGTCATGACCTTGTATACAATGAATACATCCACCTACGTATGACACATGGAAAACAACACACCCTGTGGGGGGTTATGATACACATCCTGTGGGGGGGGTTATGATACCTCCCACACGGACTACAAGGTAAAGTACAAAGGAGAGGAATGGTAAACGATGTCCCCTTGCGGTTGAACATCCCACGTCAAAACAGAGAAGAGAAAAAAGAGGGGGTTGACAGTACGGTTGACCTGTGACCTTTCTTCTGATTTGACGTGGACACAAGAGACAGTTTCCCTGTGATCGTAACGCCGAGGTGGTTCAGCTAAATGACTAGAGAGATGTGGGTCTTCAGTCAAACACGAACATTATCACATTTCCTGTTATACAGATTGTGTTTTTTAAAGGACACTTTGTCAGACCAGACAAAACATTTGATGAATGAGAAGGAACAGGGCGTTTCCATTGAAAAGGAGCCATGAGCACCAACATGTGAAGTTTATAGGAACATGTCAAATTGGTGTGTAAAAGGACCCATGAGCACCAACATGTGAAGTTTATAGGAACATGTCAAATTGGTGTGTAAAAGGACCCATGAGCACCAACATGTGAAGTTTATAGGAACATGTCAAATTGGGTGGAAAAGGACCCATGAGCACCAACATGTGAAGTTTATAGGAACATGTCAAATTGGGTGGAAAAGGACCTATGAGCACCAACATGTGAAGTTTATAGGAACATATCAAATTGGGTGGAAAAGGACCCATGAGCACCAACATGTGAAGTTTATAGGAACATGTCAAATTGGTGTGTAAAAGGAGCCATGAGCACCAACATGTGAAGTTTATAGGAACATATCAAATTGGGTGGAAAGGACCCATGAGCACCAACATGTGAAGTTTATAGGAACATGTCAAATTGGTGTGTAAAAGGACCCATGAGCACCAACATGTGAAGTTTATAGGAACATATCAAATTGGTGTGTAAAAGGACCCATGAGCACCAGTGAACATCATTTTTTTTTTGTCACTTCCATTTTTAGAGAGGAGATATTCATTTTCAGCCTTCATCTCTAAATTGGTCTCAATTTATTGCTTTTCCAAAGCTCATTTTTCACCAGCTTGCAGAATCCAGGCCATGGCAGGCTGTGTGTGTATGTCTGCCCGCCCCCTCTCTCTCTCTCTCTTTCTCTCTCTCTCCCTCTCTTTGTCTCTCTCTCTGTCTCCCCTTCTCTCTCTCTCTCTCTCTCTCTTTGTCTCTCTCTCTGTCTCCCCTTCTCTCTCTCTCTCTCTCTCTCTTTGTCTCTCTCGCTGTCTCCTCTTCTCTCTCTCTCTCTCTCTCTCTCTCTCTCTCTCTCTCTCTCTCTCTCTCTTCTCTTTCCTTAAGTTTGGGTCAGTCACAGTGGTCAGGTATTCTGCCGCTGTGTACTCTCTGTTTAGGGCCAAATAACATTCCATTTTGCTCAGTTTTTTTTGTTAATTCTTACCAATGTCTCAAGTAATTATCTTTTTGTTTTCTCATGATTTGGTTGGGTCTAATTGTGCTGCTGTCCTGGGGCTCCGTGTGGGGGTGTGTTTGTGAACAGAGCCCCAGGACCAGCTTTCTTAGGGACTCTTCTCCAGGTTCATCTCTCTGTAGGTGATGGCTTTGTTATGGGAGGTTTGCTTCCTTTTAGGTGGTTGTAGAATTTAACTGCTGTTTTCTGGATTTTGATAAATACCTGGGATCGGTCTAACTCTGCTCTGCATTATGTTGGTGTTTTTCGTTATATACGCAGGATATTTGTGCAGAATTCTGCATGCAGAGTCTCAATTTGGTGTTTGTCCCATTTTGTGAATTCTTGGTTGGTGAGCTGGACCCCAGACCTCACAAGCATAAAGGGCAATGGGTTCTATAACTCATTAAAGTTTTTTTTAGCCATCCTAATCCTAATAATATCCTAATTGGTATGTCAAATGTTATGTTCCTTTTGATGCCATAGAATGCCCTTCTTCCCTTGTCACTTAGATTGCTTTGTGGAAGTTACCGCTGATGTTTAGGCCAAGGTATGTATAGTTTTTTAGTTTTATAGTTTTTGGTAGAGATGGAATTTGTGTTTGTGGTCCTGGCGACTGGACCTTTTTTTTTTGTTGTCTTACTGAGATTTACTGTCAGGGCCCAGGTCTGACAGAATCTGTGCATAAGATCTAGGTGCTGCTGTAGGCCCTCCTTGGTTGGGGACAAAAGCACCAGATCATCAGCAAACAGCAGACATTTGACTTTAGATTCTAGTAGGGTGAGGCCAGGTGCTGCAGACTATTCTAGTGCCAATTCATCATATATATATGTTAAAGTGGGTGGGGGCTTAAGCTGCATCCCTGTCTAACCCCACGGTCCTGTGGAAAGAAATGTGTGTGTTTTTTGCCAATTTTAACCGCACACTTGTTGTTTGTGTTCATGGATTTTATAATGTCATATGTTTTACCCCCAACGCCACTTTCCATCCATTTGTACAACAAAGCATGAGAAGACTTTGCCTTTGGTTTGTTTGGTTGTCCCAAGGTTATCCCAATTTTCCCAAGGTTGTCCCAAGGTTGTCCCAATTTTCCCAAGGTTGCTGTTGAAGCTTTTCCCACGGTAGTTATTGGGGTCAAATTTGTCTCCACTTTTGTGGATTGAGGTGATCGGTCCTTGGTTCCAAATATTGGGGAAGATAACAGTTAAAGAGGGCGATGTTAAAGAGTTTAAGTATAACCAACTGGAATTTGTGGTCTGTATATTTTATCATTTCATTTCAACACCACAAGCCTTTTAGGGTTGGAGGGTTTGTATTTTGTGCTGTAGTTCATTCCATGTAATTGGATATTCCAATCTTTAAAAGTTTATTTATTTCGTTTGTATTTTATCATGTATATGTTTTTGCTGTTTGCTCTTTGCTTTTGAGCCAAAACGATTGGAGAAGTGGCTTATCCATACATCTCCGTTTTTGGATAGATAACTTGTGTAGATAGATAATAGATAATAGATCATTTTCCCAGAAGTGGTTAGAGTCTATGGGATTTTTCTGTATTGTTTTAGTGATTCACCATAGTGAAGGTGAAGACTCAGGTTTTCTGGGTCTCTATGTTATTGGTTGGATATGTTTCTCAATTTCTTTGTTAGGTTTTTGCATTCTTCATCAAACCATTTGTCATTGTTGTCAATTTTCTTAGGTTGTCTGCTTGAAATGTTTAGGTTTGATAGGGAAGCTGAAAGGTCAAATATACTGTTTAGGTTTTCTACTGCCAAGTTTACACCTTCACTATTACAGTGAAACATTTTGTCCAGGAAGTTGTCTAGAAGGGATTGAATTTGTTGTTGTCTATTTGTTTTTTGGAGGTTTCTACTTTCCTTCCATCTACAGCTTTTTGGCTTTCCTTTGGTTTTCATGACTCTAGATTGAGTTCAAGTAGACTGTGGTTTTGTTATGATCTGATAGGGGTGTCAATGGGCTGATTATATAGCCCCCAGCCCTGCCCAATATGCCTTAAATAGCCCTTTAGTCCCACCCCCCACACATGCAGTGACCTCTCCTGGCTTAACTGGTGCCTCTAGAGACCAAACCTCTCTCATCGTCACTCAACGCCTAGGTTTACCTCCACTGTACTCACATCCTACCATACCATTGACTGTACATTATGCCCTGAATCTATTCCACCACACCCAGAAATATTATCTTTTAATTCTCTGTCTCCAACGCACTAGACGACCAGTTCTTATAGCCTTTAGCCGTAACCTTATCCTACTCCTCCTCTGTTCCTCTGGTGATGTAGAGGTGAATCCAGGTCCTGCAGTGCCTAGCTCTACTCCCATTCCCCAGGCGCTCTCATTTGTTGACTTCTGTAACCGTAAAAGCCTTGGTTTCATGCATGTTAACATTAGAAGCCTCCACCCTAAGTGTGTTTTATTCACTGCTTTAGCACACTCCTCCAACCTGATGTCCTAGCCATGTCTGAATCCTGGCTTAGGAAATTTCCTTCCCCAACTACAACATTTTCCACCAAGATAGAACTGCCAAAAGGGGGCGGAATTGCAATCTACTGCAGAGACAGCCTGCAGAGTTCTGTCATGCTATCCAGGTCTGTGCCCAACTAATTCAAGCTTCTACTTTTAAAAATCCACCTGTCCAGAAACAAGTCTCTCACTGTTGCCGCTTGTTATAGACCCCCTCTCAGCCCCCAGCTGTGCCCTGGACACCGTATGTGAATTGATTGCCCCCTCATCTATCTTCAGTGTTCGTACTGTTAGGTGACCTAAACTGGGATATGCTTAACACCCCGGCCTTCCGACAAGGTACAACCCTAAATCCCTAACTATGGGCACCCTCTTAGAAATCATCCTGATCAGGTTGCCCTCTAAATACACCTCTGCTGTCTTCAACAAGGGCTAGATAGGATCTCAGCGATCCCTGCCTCATTGACTGCGTCGTAATGGGTCCGCGATTAAATGACCACCCCTCATCACTGTCAAACGCTCCCTGAAAAACTTCAGTGAGCAGGTCTTTCTATTCAACCTGGCCCGGGTATCCTGGAAGGATATCGACCTCATTCCGTCAGTAGAGGATGCCTGGTTGCTCTTTAAAAGTGCTTTCCTCACCATCTTAAATAAGCATGTCCCCATTCAAAAGATGTAGAACTAAGAACTGATATTAGCCCTTGGTTCACCCCAGACTTGACTGCCCTTGACAAGCACAAAACGATCCTGCGGCATTCTGCATTAGCATCGAATAGCCCCTGCGATATGCAACTTTTCAGGGAAGTCAAGAACCAATATACACAGTCAGTTATGAAAGCAAAGGCTAGTTTTTCCAACAGAAATTTGCATCCTGTAGCACTAATTCCAAATAGGTCTGACACTGTAAAGTCCATGGAGAATAAGAGCACCTCCTCCCAGCTGTCCACTGCACTGAGGCTAGGAAACACTGTCACCACCGATAAATCCACTATAATCGATCATTTCAATTGCATTTTTCTACGGCTGGCCATGCTTTCATCCTGGCTACCTCTACCAACAGCTCTACACTCCCTGCAGCAACTTGTCCAGACAGCTGATGTTCTGAAAGAGCTGCAAATTCTGGATCCCTACAAATCAGCTGGGCTAGACAATCTGGACCCTCTCTTTCTAAAATTATCCACTGCAATTGTTGGAATCCCTATTACTAGCCTGTTCAACCTCTCTTTCGTATCGTCTGAGATCCCCAAAGATTGGAAAGCTGCCAGGGTCATCCGACTCTTCAAAGGGGGAGACACTCTAGACCCAAACTGTGGTAGACCTATAACCATCCTGCCCTGCCTTTCTAAAATCTTCAAAAGCCAAGTCAACCAACAGATCACTGACCATTTCGAATCCCACTGCACCTTTTCCACTATGCAATCTGGTTTCCGAGTTGGTCATGTTTTATTTCACCTTTATTTAACCAGGTAGACCATATCACCTTTATTTAACCAGGTAGACCAGATCACCTTTATTTAACCAGGTAGACCAGATCACCTTTATTTAACCAGGTAGACCAGATCACCTTTATTTAACCAGATCACCTTTATTTTAGACCAGATCACCTTTAGTTAACCAGGTAGAGCAGATCACCTTTAGTTAACCAGGTAGACCAGATCACCTTTAGTTAACCAGGTAGACCAGATCACCTTTATTTAACCAGGTAGACCAGATCACCTTTATTTAACCAGGTAGACCAGATCACCTTTAGTTAACCAGGTAGACCAGATCACCTTTAGTTAACCAGGTAGACCAGATCACCAGATCACCTTTATTTAACCAGATCACCTTTATTTTTATCACCTTTATTTAACCAGGTAGACCAGATCACCTTTATTTAACCAGATCACCTTTATTTAACCAGGTAGACCAGACCAGATCACCAGATCACCTTTATTTAACCAGGTAGACCAGATCACCTTTATTTAACCAGATCACCTTTATTTAACCAGGTAGACCAGATCACCTTTATTTAACCAGGTAGACCAGATCACCTTTATTTAACCAGATCACCTTTATTTAACCAGGTAGACCAGATCACCTTTATTTAACCAGATCACCTTTATTTAACCAGGTAGACCAGATCACCTTTATTTAACCAGATCACCTTTATTTAACCAGGTAGACCAGATCACCTTTATTTAACCAGGTAGACCAGATCACCTTTATTTAACCAGGTAGACCAGATCACCTTTATTTAACCAGGTAGACCAGATCACCTTTATTTAACCAGGTAGACCAGATCACCTTTATTTAACCAGGTAGACCAGATCACCTTTATTTAACCAGGTAGACCAGATCACCTTTATTTAACCAGGTAGACCAGATCACCTTTATTTAACCAGGTAGGCCAGTTGAGAACAAGTTCTCATTTACAACTGAGACCAGAGGCCAAGATAAAGCAAAGCAAGATCACCTTTATTTAACCAGATCACCTTTATTTAACCACACAAACAACAACACAGAGTTACACATGGAATAAACAAACGTACAGTCAATAACACAATAGAAAAGAGAGAGAGAGAGAGAGAGAGGGGAGAGAGAGAGAGAGAGAGAGAGACAGAGAGAGAGAGAAAGAGAGAGAGAGAGAGAGAGAGAGAGAGAGAGAGAGAGAGAGAGAGAGAGAGAGAGAGAGAGAGAGAGACAGAGAGAGAGAGAGAGAGAGAGAGAGAGAGAAAATACAGAGAGAGGGAAAGGAAGTTGTCAGGCCAGTGTAGTGTGTATTGTTGTGTAGTGTTTACTATCAGCTATGCAGTCAGCTGACCAAGAGACTGAGTGAGAGAGCCAGTTGGACAAACAGAGGGTTATTACGACAACATAACCCAGGCCACATGGTCCACTCCTCTATAGAGGTCAATCATTGCTCAGGGCTGCTTTTACTGGTCTGAAAACAAAACAACAGTGGGAGGGATATCAGTCTGTCCGTCCATCTGTCCGTCTGACTGACTGACGTTTACAATGAAGTGTGTTAATATAGTGACAAACATGATGAGTTAATCACAGAGAGATATACAGACAGACAGACAGACAGACAGACAGACAGACAGACAGACAGACAGACAGACCAGTCCAGTCCAGTCCAGTCCAGTCCAGTCCAGTCCAGTTAACTCTGGGTGCTTTCTGTCCCGTGACCTTGCTGCAACACACATTCAGTACAATGAATAACTATCACTTTTCCTTATCTGACAACTGACACTCAGAGGTAGTGACCGTGTACAACACATGGCAGGTGACTCTGGGTAACATGAAGATGGACAGGACAGGACCTCATCCCAAGATAGGGGGACAAAACAGGGGTGCCCTGTACACAAACAGATTCAAATTTGGTCGAGGGAAAAAAATTGCATGTGAAGAATAGCAAAAAAATCTTCTACAGAAATTGACAAATTTTTTCTTAGCTACCTCATCGACACTATGACTTAGCCACCTCATCGACACTATGACTTAGCTACCTCATCGACACTATGACTTAGCTACCTCATCGACACTATGACTTAGCCACCTCATCGACACTATGACTTAGGGCATGCTGAACCACTCTCAATTTATAATATACAGCTAGCTAGCTACATCATCGACACTATGACTTAGCCACCTCATCGACACTATGACTTAGCTACCTCATCGACACTATGACTTAGCCACCTCATCGACACTATGACTTAGCTACCTCATCGACACTATGACTTAGCCACCTCATCGACACTATGACTTAGCTACCTCATCGACAATATGACTTAGGGCATGTTGAACCACTCTCAATTTATAATATACAGCTAGCTAGCT
Source organism: Oncorhynchus tshawytscha (assembly GCF_018296145.1). NCBI lineage: Eukaryota > Metazoa > Chordata > Actinopteri > Salmoniformes > Salmonidae > Oncorhynchus > Oncorhynchus tshawytscha. The sequence continues at coordinate 14,596 of NW_024609180.1, forward strand.
ACCTCATCAACAATATGACTTAGCTACCTCATCAACAATATGACTTAGGGCATGTTGAACCACTCTCAATTTATAATATACAGCTAGCTAGCTACCTCATCAACAATATGACTTAGCTACCTCATCAACAATATGACCTAGGGCATGTTGAACCACTCTCAATTTATAATATACAGCTAGCTAGCTACATCATCGACACTATGACTTAGCTACCTCATCGACACTATGACTTAGCTACCTCATTGACACTATGACTTAGCTACCTCATCGACACTACGACTTAGCTACCTCATCAACACTATGACTTAGCTACCTCATCAACACTACGACTTAGCTACCTCATCAACACTATGACTTAGCTACCTCATCGACACCATGACTTAGCTGCCTCGTCGGCATTACGACTTAGGGAATGTTGAATCACTCTCAGTTTATAATATACAGCTAGCTAGTTACCTCATTAACACTATGATTTAGGCAGTAGTAATCAAACTCAGGGACGTGACCTGTAACTGCAGGTGGAATACCAACATTTTACAAAAAAAGACTATCATATTTTGTCCACCCAAACAGAAAACACTATTATACTGCTGATTGTTAATTCGGGCACACAGTAGAAAACATTCTGCAACAGACAATTAAAACAAGTGTTTTTTATTGGACAAAAACTGAGTTAGTCCTAATGAACAAACCCCTGGTGAGCCTACCCATTGACACAGTGAACCCATAACTCAGTGGTTTTCAAACCCCTTCTTCAGGGATGCCTGGATGTCTCACAATACATTTAGCGGAAGACAGCTTGGTCACAAACAACCATGTCGGATGACAAAACCCCGACCAACGGGTTTTGGAAGAAGAGCCAAGAGTCAAATCACTCGCACATGCATCAGGGATCCTTTTAGAATGTCCACTACCACCCTACATTCCTAGGTATTGAATGCTGTTTGCTTCACTTCAGCAGGTTACTGGACACGATGAAGAGGTTCACTACTTCAGACGGGAGGAATGGAGGGAGGAATAAAGGGAGGCTGGTTATTAAGTACTGGGGGGGGGTATAGTTTAATCACTCACAGGGGGCTTCGCAGGGAGTAAATGCTATGGCTTAAGTAATATAATATGTTTACAAGTGAGCACCTATCTATAGGCCTAACTTGAAAATTGATACTACTGGGAATTTCTACTGAATCAGCCCCCTGTGATATAACACCAGTAAAGTAGCAAACATACAGGCAATAATATACCTGACTGTTCCCTTAACGAGGTGTTCTCTACCACGATACACAATAATATACCTGACTGTTCCCTTAACGAGGTGTTCTCTACCACGATACACAATAACATACCTGACTGTACCCTTAACGAGGTGTTCTCTACCATGATACACAATAATATACCTGACTGTTCCCTTAACGAGGTGTTCTCTACCACGATACACAATAATATACCTGACTGTTCCCTTAACGAGGTGTTCTCTACCACGATACACAATAATATACCTGACTGTTCCCTTAACGAGGTGTTCTCTACCACGATACACAATAACATACCTGACTGTTCCCTTAACGAGGTGTTCTCTACCACGATACACAATAATATACCTGACTGTACCCTTAACGAGGTATTCTCTACCACGATACACAATAATATACCTGACTGTTCCCTTAACGAGGTGTTCTCTACCACGATACACAATAACATACCTGACTGTACCCTTAACGAGGTGTTCTCTACCACGATACACAATAATATACCTGACTGTACCCTTAACGAGGTGTTCTCTACCACGATACACAATAACATACCTGACTGTACCCTTAACGAGGTATTCTCTACCACGATACACAATAATATACCTGACTGTTCCCTTAACGAGGTGTTCTCTACCACGATACACAATAATATACCTGACTGTTCCCTTAACGAGGTGTTCTCTACCACGATACACAATAATATACCTGACTGTACCCTTAACGAGGTATTCTCTACCACGATACACAATAACATACCTGACTGTACCCTTAACGAGGTATTCTCTACCACGATACACAATAATATACCTGACTGTTCCCTTAACGAGGTGTTCTCTACCACGATACACAATAATATACCTGACTGTTCCCTTAACGAGGTGTTCTCTACCACGATACACAATAATATACCTGACTGTTCCCTTAACGAGGTATTCTCTACCACGATACACAATAATATACCTGACTGTTCCCTTAACGAGGTGTTCTCTACCACGATACACAATAATATACCTGACTGTTCCCTTAACGAGGTGTTCTCTACCACGATACACAATAATATACCTGACTGTTCCCTTAACGAGGTATTCTCTACCACGATACACAATAATATACCTGACTGTTCCCTTAACGAGGTGTTCTCTACCACGATACACAATAATATACCTGACTGTTCCCTTAACAAGGTGTTCTCTACCACGATACACAATAATATACCTGACTGTTCCCTTAACGAGGTGTTCTCTACCACGATACACAATAATATACCTGACTGTTCCCTTAACGAGGTATTCTCTACCACGATACACAATAATATACCTGACTGTTCCCTTAATGAGGTGTTCTCTACCACGATACACAATAATATACCTGACTGTTCCCTTAACGAGGTGTTCTCTACCACGATACACAATAATATACCTGACTGTTCCCTTAACGAGGTGTTCTCTACCACGATACACAATAATATACCTGACTGTTCCCTTAACGAGGTGTTCTCTACCACGATACACAATAACATACCTGACTGTACCCTTAACGAGGTGTTCTCTACCATGATACACAATAACATACCTGACTGTACCCTTAACGAGGTATTCTCTACCACGATACACAATAATATACCTGACTGTTCCCTTAACGAGGTGTTCTCTACCACGATACACAATAATATACCTGACTGTTCCCTTAACGAGGTGTTCTCTACCACGATACACAATAATATACCTGACTGTTCCCTTAACGAGGTGTTCTCTACCACGATACACAATAATATACCTGACTGTTCCCTTAACGAGGTGTTCTCTACCATGATACACAAACACACCCATGCGTGCACATACAAATACAAAGATTGGGTTGAATTACTTTCAAAATAACTAGTTTGTGTGTCCCCCTGTGACTCCACTTCTCTCCCTCCGTCACTCCCAATGTCCGTCCCTCTTTTTCTCCCTCTACCCTCCCCTCCCTCCCTCCCTCCCTCTCTCCTTCCCTCCCTCCCTCTCTCACTCTCTCCCTCCCTGTCCTCTCTCAGAGCCTGGTATGATGATGACAGTTACATAACAATGGCATCAAATGTATTTGCACGCTAGACCCCCTTAACACTAGAACCCCATTTAACACTAGACCCCCTTAACACTAGAACCCCTTAACACTAGACCCCCTCATCACTAGACCCCCTTAACAATAGAACCCCCTCAACACTAGAACCCCTTAACACTAGAACCCCCTTAACACTAGAAACCCCCTTAACACTAGAACCCCCTTTACACTAGAACCCTCTTCAACCTAATAGGCAGTCATTCTGACTGCAACATTCTAACAGTGTAATTAATATATTTCATATATGCTGTTGCCTTGGGTAACATTAGAATACAATTAGTATTTTATTTCTAATAACACAATAGCATTTTAATTAGTTTATGTTACTGTAGGCTGTATGTGTAAATCAAAACACCACAACAAAATGGTGAATACATGTTATTAGTGGAGTGACTTTGTTACGACCATGAAACAGGAAGCACATGTGTTGGAACACAGTTACAGACCATGAAACAGGAAGCACATGTGTTGGAACACAGTTACAGACCATGAAACAGGAAGCACATGTGTTGGAACACGGTTACAGACCATGAAACAGGAAGCACATGTGTTGGAACACAGTTACAGACCATGAAACAGGAAGCACATGTGTTGGAACACAGTTACAGACCATGAAACAGGAAGCACATGTGTTGGAACACAGTTACAGACCATGAAACAGGAAGCACATGTGTTGGAACACAGTTACAGACCATGAAACAGGAAGCACATGTGTTGGAACACAGTTACAGACCATGACTAAATGGAACACATATTAAAATGGAACACAGTTACAGGAAGCACATGTGTTGGAACACGGTTACAGACTAAATAGCATATTAACAGCCACAGGAAGCACGGTCAAAAATAACATATTAAAATAGTCCCAGCCACCAAGAAGCACGGTCAAATGATGAACACATCAGCAGTCTAAACGTCATTATAAGATGTGGATATAATGAGCACATCAGCAGTCTAAACGTCATTATAAGATGTGGATATAATGAGCACATCAGCAGTCTAAACGTCTAAACGTCATTATAAGAGACCGATGAGACATCAGCAGTCTAAACGTCATTATAAGAGACCGATGTGGATATAATGAACACATCAGCAGTCTAAACGTCATTATAAGAGACCGATGTGGATATAATGAACACATCAGCAGTCTAAACGTCATTATAAGAGACCGATGTGGATATAATGAACACATCAGCAGTCTAAACGTCATTATAAGAGACCGATGTGGATATAATGAACACATCAGCAGTCTAAACGTCATTATAAGAGACCGATGTGGATATAATGAACACATCAGCAGTCTAAACGTCATTATAAGAGACCATTATAAGAGACCGATGATATAATGAGACATCAGCAGTCTAAACGTCATTATAAGAGACCGATGTGGATATAATGAACACATCAGCAGTCTAAACGTCATTATAAGAGACCGATGGAGACATCAGCAGTCTAAACGTCATTATAAGAGACCGATGTGGATATAATGAACACATCAGCAGTCTAAACGTCATTATAAGAGACCGATGTGGATATAATGAACACATCAGCAGTCTAAACGTCATTATAAGAGACCGATGAGACATCAGCAGTCTAAACGTCATTATAAGAGACCGATGAGACATCAGCAGTCTAAACGTCATTATAAGAGACCGATGAGACATCAGCAGTCTAAACGTCATTATAAGAGACCGATGTGGATAATAATGAACACATCAGCAGTCTAAACGTCATTATAAGAGACCGATGTGGATATAATGAACACATCAGCAGTCTAAACGTCATTATAAGAGACCGATGAGACATCAGCAGTCTAAACGTCATTATAAGAGACCGATGTGGATATAATGAACACATCAGCAGTCTAAACGTCATTATAAGAGACCGATGTGGATATAATGAACACATCAGCAGTCTAAACGTCATTATAAGATGTGGATATAATGAACACATCAGCAGTCTAAACGTCATTATAAGATGTGGATATAATGAGCACATCAGCAGTCTAAACGTCATTATAAGAGACCGATGTGGATATAATGAACACATCAGCAGTCTAAACGTCATTATAAGAGACCGATGTGGATATAATGAACACATCAGCAGTCTAAACGTCATTATAAGAGACCGATGTGGATATAATGAACACATCAGCAGTCTAAACGTCATTATAAGAGACCGATGTGGATATAATGAACACATCAGCAGTCTAAACGTCATTATAAGAGACCGATGTGGACATTTTCCCAGAGATTGAAAGTTGTGTAGAATTACACACACACTCCTCACAGCCTATTCCCAGTAGGCCAGGATAGACTGATTAGACTTGGTGAACTGACACAGGCTACATACCATTTAGAGATTAGAACTACGATGGGATCAACACAATACAACGGACCGCCCTGTTCTTCACTCACCATTGGTGATTACACAATGATGCTTATTTGGCTTCCCCTCTGACCATTCTGCCCCATCATCCTCTACCTCATTTAATTAATCTGTTGTTATATGTCTTTATTTATTATTTAACCTTTATATAACGAGGCAAGTTAGTTATTAAGAACCCATTCGTATTTACAATGACCAGCCTACCAGGGAACAGTGGGTTAACTGCCTTGTTAAGGGGGCAGAACGACAGATTTTTTACCTTGTCAGCTCGGGGGATTTGATCCAGCAACCTTTCTGGCCCAACGCTCTACCCACTAAGCTACCTGCCGCACCGTGTGAAATTATGCGTGAAATTACATTCTGTATAGTTTAGGTTCAGTTTCCAGGCAATTGTAAGGGTTGGTTATCAGCTGGGCACTGCACTTTCAACTGTTGGATTGGAGCAGGCCCTACTGTTGGGTAGAAGGAGGGAGCAGGCCCTACTGTTGGGTAGAAGGCCCTACTGTTGGGGAGGCAGGCCCTACTGTTGGGTAGAAGGAGAGGAGCAGGCCCTACTGTTGGGAGAAGGAGAGGAGCAGGCCCTACTGTTGGGTAGAAGGGAGGAGCAGGCCCTACTGTTGGGAGAAGGAGGGGAGCAGGCCCTACTGTTGGGAGAAGGAGGGGAGCAGGCCCTACTGTTGGGTAGAAGGAGAGGAGCAGGCCCTACTGTTGGGAGAAGGAGGGGAGCAGGCCCTACTGTTGGGTAGAAGGAGAGGAGCAGGCCCTACTGTTGGGAGAAGGAGGGGAGCAGGCCATACTGTTGGGAGAAGGAGGGAGAAGGCCCTACTGTTGGGAGGGGAGCAGGCCCTACTGTTGGGAGAAAGAGGGGAGCAGGCCCTATTGTTGGGAGAACGAGGGGAGCATGCCATACTGTTGGGAGAAGGAGGGGAGCAGGCCCTACTGTTGGGAGAAGGAGGGGAGCAGGCCCTGCCTTTGGGAGAAGGAGGGGACAGGCCCTACCGTTGGGAGAAGGAGGGGAGCAGGCCCTACCGTTGGGAGAAGGAGGGGAGCAGGCCCTACCGTTGGGAGAAGGAGGGAGCAGGCCCTGCTGTTGGGAGAAGGAGGGTGCAGGCCCTACTGTTGGGAGCAGGAGGAGAGCAGGCCCTACTGTTGGGAGAAGGAGGGGAGCAGGCCCTACTGTTGGGAGAAGGAGGGAGCAGGCCCTACTGTTGGGAGAAGGAGGAGAGCAGGCCCTACTGTTGGGAGAAGGAGGGGAGCAGGCCCTACTGTTGGGAGAAGGAGGGGAGCAGGCCCTACTGTTGGGAGAAGGAGGGGAGCAGGCCCTGCTGTTGGGAGAAGGAGGGGAGCAGGCCCTACTGTTGGGAGCAGGAGGGGAGGTGAAGAGAGGAGAAGTGAGGAGAGGGGAAGGGAGGAGCAGAGGGAAGAGAGGAGACCTGTTGACCTGATAGTTTAGAGTGCCTCCCTCCACTGAGCCCAGCTGTGGAGACGAGAACAGAGGAGAGGAGAAGAAAAGGGGAGAAGAGAGGAGAGGGGAAGAGGAGGGGAGAAGAGAGGAGAGGGGAAGAGGAGGGGAGAAGAGAGGAGAGGGGAAGAGGAGGGGAGAAGAGAGGAGAGGGGAAAGGAGGAGAAGAGAAGCAAGGAGAAGGGAAGGGAGGAAAAGAGGAGCGGAGGAGAGAAGAGTTCAGAGTATCTCCACTACGCTGATCTCTCTGTGTGACATGGTAATGACTACGGTCACCAAGGTTAATGAGAAACGTATTAATGACATGCTTCTAATTCCATGAGCCAAGGCTCTGTGGCCCTCTGTGGCCCAAGGCTCTGTGACCCTCTGTGGCCCAAGGCTCTGTGGCCCAAGGCTCTGTGACCCAAGGCCCTGTGGCCCTCTGTGGCCCAAGGCTCTGTGGCCCTCTGTGGCCCAAGGCTCTGTGGCCCTCTGTGGCCCAAGGCTCTGTGGTCCAAGGCTCTGTGACCCTCTGTGGCCCAAGGCTCTGTGGCCCTCTGTGGCCCAAGGCTCTGTGACCCTCTGTGGCCCAAGGCTCTGTGGCCCTCTGTGGTCCAAGGCTCTGTGACCCTCTGTGGCCCAAGGCTCTGTGGCCCAAGGCTCTGTGGCCCTCTGTGGCCCAAGGCTCTGTGACCCAAGGCTCTGTGGCCCTCTGTGGCCCAAGGCTCTGTGGCCCAAGGCTCTGTGGCCCTCTGTGGCCCAAGGCTCTGTGACCCTCTGTGACCCAAGGCTCTGTGGCCCTCGGCTCTGTGACCCAAGGCTCTGTGGCCCTCTGTGGCCCAAGGCTCTGTGGCCCTCTGTGGCCCAAGGCTCTGTGGCCCTCTGTGACCCAAGTTTATGTGGCCTTCTGTGACCCAAGGCTCTGTGACCCTCTGTGGCCCAATGCTCTGTGAGCCTCTGTGGCCCAAGGCTCTGTGGCCCAAGGCTCTGTGGCCCAAGGCTCTGTGGCCCAAGGCTCTGTGACCCAAGGCTCTGTGACCCTCTGTGGCCCTCTGTGGCCCAAGGCTCTGTGACCCAAGGCTCTGTGGCCCTCTGTGGCCCAAGGCTCTGTGACCCAAGGCTCTGTGGCCCTCTGTGGCCCAAGGCTCTGTGGCCCTCGGCTCTGTGACCCTCTGTGACCCAAGGCTCTGTGGCCCTCTGTGGTCCAAGGCTCTGTGACCCTCTGTGGCCCAAGGCTCTGTGGCCCTGAGTTGTGTAACCCCCCTCCTCTGCAGCTCCCACTTCATAACAAGCTGAGGAAGCAGCGATATAAAAGGTTTGTGTGAAGCTTGAGAACATTTTGCCTCCAGAAAATATGTAATAAACCCTACAGACTGCAACAGCATGGAGAGCAGGTCCTGTAGCAAGGGATGCTGGGGGTTGAACAGACCGACTGAGTGACTGAGGAAGAGGAGACTCTTTAGGACAGCCAGACAGAGTGACTGAGGAAGAGGAGACTCTCTAAGACAGCAGAGAGTGTGACTGAGGAAGAGGATACTCTCTAAGACAGCAGACAGAGTGACTGAGGAAGAGGAGACTCTCTAAGACAGCAGAGAGTGTGACTGAGGAAGAGGAGACTCTCTAAGACAGCAGAGAGTGTGACTGAGGAAGAGGATACTCTCTAAGACAGCAGACAGAGTGACTGAGGAAGAAGATACTCTCTAAGCCAGACAGACAGAGTGACTGAGGAAGAGGAGACTCTTTAAGACAGCCAGACAGAGTGACTGAGGAAGAGGAGGCTCTCTAAGACAGCCAGACAGAGTGATTGAGGAAGAGGAGACTCTCTAAGACAGCAGAGAGAGTGACTGAGGAAGAGGCTACTCTCTAAGACAGCAGAGAGAGTGACTGAGGAAGAGGAGACTCTCTAAGACAGCAGACAGAGTGACTGAGGAAGAGGAGACTCTCTAAGACAGCAGAGAGTGTGACTGAGGAAGAGGATACTCTCTAAGACAGCAGACAGAGTGACTGAGGAAGAGGAGACTCTAAGAGTCCAGGACCCATCGGGATGGAGAGTCTCAACAGAGACAAAGACAGTAGAGACAGGGACAAGGACAATGACAGTAGAAACGGTAGAGACAGGGACAGAGACAGTAGGGAAGGTGACAGAGACAGTAGAGACAGGGGTAAGGGTTACAGCTCCTCTCAGTAGCAGGTAAAGACAGGGGTAAGGGTTACAACTCCTCTCAGTAGCAGGTAAAGGCCCAGTAGAGACAGTGGTAATGGTTACACCTCCTCTCAGTAGCAGGCAGAGGCCCAGTAGAGACAGTGGTAATGGTTACACCTCCTCTCAGTAGCAGGCAGAGGCCCAGTAGAGACAGTGGTAATGGTTACACCTCCTCTCAGTAGCAGGTAAAGGCCCAGTAGAGACAGTGGTAATGGTTACAACTCCTCTCAGTAGCAGGTAAAGGCCCAGTAGAGACAGTGGTAATGGTTACACCTCCTCTCAGTAGCAGGTAAAGGCCCAGTAGAGACAGTGGTAATGGTTACACCTCCTCTCAGTAGCAGGCAGAGGCCCAGTAGAGACAGTGGTAATGGTTACACCTCCTCTCAGTAGCAGGTAAAGGCCCAGTAGAGACAGTGGTAAGGGTTACACCTCCTCTCAGTAGCAGGTAAAGGCCCAGTAGAGACAGTGGTAATGGTTACACCTCCTCTCAGTAGCAGGCAGAGGCCAAGTAGAGACAGTGGTAATGGTTACACCTCCTCTCAGTAGCAGGCAGAGGCCCAGTAGAGACAGTGGTAATGGTTACACCTCCTCTCAGTAGCAGGCAAAGGCCCAGTAGAGACAGTGGTAATGGTTACACCTCCTCTCAGTAGCAGGCAGAGGCCCAGTAGAGACAGTGGTAATGGTTACACCTCCTCTCAGTAGCAGGTAAAGGCCCAGTAGAGACAGTGGTAATGGTTACACCTCCTCTCAGTAGCAGGTAAAGGCCCAGTAGAGACAGTGGTAATGGTTACACCTCCTCTCAGTAGCAGGCAGAGGCCCAGTAGAGACAGTGGTAATGGTTACACCTCCTCTCAGTAGCAGGTAAAGGCCCAGTAGAGACAGTGGTAAGGGTTACACCTCCTCTCAGTAGCAGGTAAAGGCCCAGTAGAGACAGTGGTAATGGTTACACCTCCTCTCAGTAGCAGGCAGAGGCCCAGTAGAGACAGTGGTAATGGTTACACCTCCTCTCAGTAGCAGGCAGAGGCCCAGTAGAGACAGTGGTAATGGTTACACCTCCTCTCAGTAGCAGGTAAAGGCCCAGTAGAGACAGTGGTAATGGTTACACCTCCTCTCAGTAGCAGGCAGAGGCCCAGTAGACAGTGGTAATGGTTACACCTCCTCTCAGTAGCAGGTAAAGGCCCAGTAGAGACAGTGGTAATGGTTACACCTCCTCTCAGTAGCAGGTAAAGGCCCAGTAGAGACAGTGGTAATGGTTACACCTCCTCTCAGTAGCAGGTAAAGGCCCAGTAGAGACAGTGGTAATGGTTACACCTCCTCTCAGTAGCAGGTAAAGGCCCAGTAGAGACAGTGGTAATGGTTACACCTCCTCTCAGTAGCAGGTAAAGGCCCAGTAGAGACAGTGGTAATGGTTACACCTCCTCTCAGTAGCAGGCAGAGGCCCAGTAGAGACAGTGGTAATGGTTACACCTCCTCTCAGTAGCAGGTAAAGGCCCAGTAGAGACAGTGGTAATGGTTACACCTCCTCTCAGTAGCAGGTAAAGGCCCAGTAGAGACAGTGGTAATGGTTACACCTCCTCTCAGTAGCAGGTAAAGGCCCAGTAGAGACAGTGGTAATGGTTACACCTCCTCTCAGTAGCAGGTAAAGGCCCAGTAGACAGTGGTAATGGTTACACCTCCTCTCAGTAGCAGGTAAAGGCCCAGTAGAGACAGTGGTAATGGTTACACCTCCTCTCAGTAGCAGGTAAAGGCCCAGTAGAGACAGTGGTAATGGTTACACCTCCTCTCAGTAGCAGGTAAAGGCCCAGTAGAGACAGTGGTAATGGTTACACCTTCTCTCAGTAGCAGGCAGAGGCCCAGTAGAGACAGTGGTAATGGTTACAGCTCCTCTCAGTAGCAGGTAAAGGCCCAGTAGACAGTGGTAAGGGTTACAGCTCCTCTCAGTAGCAGGTAAAGACAGGGGTAAGGGTTACAGCTCCTCTCAGTAGCAGGTAAAGGCCCAGTAGAGACAGTGGTAATGGTTACAGACAGACAGACAGACAGACATGACTGGAGCCGATCCGACAGCGTGACCATGTTTTCCTTCTGTTCAACACATCATCTTAGCAGTCTCCCATTCTGACATGTTTCCACCAAGACATTTCTCACGCTGTGGTGAAGAGGGGAAGTGTTGCTATAGCTGTGTTGTCTAGGTTACCATCACATGATTGACAGCAGCGTTGCTATATCTGTGTTGTCTAGGTTACCATCACATGATTGACAGAAGCGTTGCTATAGCTGTGTTGTCTAGGTTACCATCACATGATTGACAGCAGCGTTGCTATAGCTGTGTTGTCTAGGTTACCATCACATGATTGACAGAAGCGTTGCTATAGCTGTGTTGTCTAGGTTACCATCACATGATTGACAGAAGCGTTGATATAGCTGTGTTGTCTAGGTTACCATCACATGATTGACAGAAGCGTTGATATAGCTGTGTTGTCTAGGTTACCATCACATGATTGACAGACAGTTCCAATGCACCAACTGCAACCCATAAACTCTTCACGAGAGAAAACATATTTTTCTCTCCCTGTCAAGGTCTAGTTCAGTTAGTATCTCTTCAATTTGACAACCGCCGAGCCAAGAGAGAGAACACAATGGACTCTGGTCTAGATCATGATAAAGTTATGTAGCCTAACATGACCCAATCACCTGAGACTGATGTCATCAACAGACCAGTGTTGTCCTGCTGAGACTGATGTCATCAACAGGCCAGTGTTGTCATTCTGAGACTGATGTCATCAACAGACCAGTGTTGTCCTGCTGAGACTGATGTCATCGACAGGCCAGTGTTGTCATTCTGAGACTGATGTCATCAACAGGCCAGTGTTGTCATTCTGAGACTCATGCCATTGAAATACTGCCTGGTTAATACCAGACACCAAATAAAAAGATTACATTGCTTTCAGAATTTCCTTGAATGTTCAGTAGAATATACTACGCTGCTCAGAGAGGGGAGATTCCATTACAACAAGACTACAACATAGAATGCTTTAAAGTGCATTGTGCCTTTCTGAGTGAGTCTCTCTCTCTCTCTCTCTCTCTCTCTGTCTCTCTCTCTCTCTCTCTCTCTCTCTCTGTCTCTCTCTCTCTCTCTCTCTCTGTCTCTCTCTGTCTCTCTCTCTCTCTCTCTCTCTCTCTCTCTGTCTCTCTCTCTCTCTCTCTCTGTCTCTCTCTCTGTCTCTCTCTCTCTCTCTCTCTCTCTCTGTCTCTCTCTCTCTCTCTCTCTGTGTCTCTCTCTGTCTCTCTCTCTCTCTGTCTCTCTCTCTCTCTCTCTCTCTCTCTCTCTCTCTCTCAGCCCCTTCCCCTCTCTCTTTCTCTCTCATCCCCACCCCTCTCTCTCTCTCTCTCTCTCAGCCCGTTCCCTCTCTCTTTTTCTCGCTCTCTATTCTTCTCTTTCTCTCTCATCCCCACCCCCCTCTCTCTCTCTCTCTCTCTCTCTCTCTCTCAGCCCGTTCCCCCTCTCTTTTTCTCGCTCTCTATTCTTCTCTTTCTCTCTCATCCCCACCCCCCTCTCTCTCTCTCTCTCTCTCTCTCTCTCTCTCTCAGCCCCTTCCCCCTCTTTTTCTCGCTCTCTATTCTTCTCTTTCTCTCTCATCCCCACCCCCTCTCTCTCTCTCTTTCTCTCTCTCTATATTCCTCTCTTTCACTCTCATCTCTCTCTCTCTCTCTCTCTGTGTCTCTCTCTCTCTCTCTCTCTCTCTCTCTCTCTCTATTCTGTTTCTCTCTCATACCCTCCCCCCCTCTCTCTCTCTCTCTATTCCTCTGTTTCTCTCTCAACCCTCCCCCACCTCCATGCCCGCCCTCTAACCCTCTCTTCTTAAGGGTTTTCTGATTGTGAGTTCAGGATTACAGGAAATGAATAGCCATCCATCGGGATGGTCTCTCTCTCTCTTCAGTCTCCACCAGTTTAAATGAATAGCCATCTGTTGGGATGGTCTCTCTCTCTTCAGTCTCCACCAGTTTAAATGAATAGCCATCCATTGGGATGGTCTCTCTCTCTCTTTAGTCTCCACCAGTTTAAATGAATAGCCATCCATTGGGATGGTCTCTCTCTCTCTCTTCAGTCTCCACCAGTTTAAATGAATAGCCATCCATTGGGATGGTCTCTCTCTCTCTCTAGTCTCCACCAGTTTAAATGAATAGCCATCTGTTGGGATGGTCTCTCTCTCTTTAGTCTCCACCAGTTTAAATGAATAGCCATCCATTGGGATGGTCTCTCTCTCTCTCTTCAGTCTCCACCAGTTTAAATGAATAGCCATCTGTTGGGATGGTCTCTCTCTCAGTCTCCACCAGTTTAAATGAACAGCCATCCATTGGGATGGTCTCTCTCTCTCTCTTCAGTCTCCACCAGTTTAAATGAATAGCCATCCATTGGGATGGTCTCTCTCTCTTTAGTCTCCACCAGTTTAAATGAATAGCCATCTGTTGGGATGGTCTCTCTCTCTTCAGTCTCCACCAGTTTAAATGAATAGCCATCTGTTGGGATGGTCTCTCTCTCTTCAGTCTCCACCAGTTTAAATGAATAGCCATCTGTTGGGATGGTCTCTCTCTCTCTTCAGTCTCCACCAGTTTAAATTAATAGCCGGGGACTTGGGGAGAGAAACACACTGATTCTCGCTTAAAATGTCCTCATTCATCCCACGTCCTATCAGATTCACACACGATGATCAACTGCTTTTGAATGAGTCCCCAATGTGTACCATATTAGTGAATAGGACGCTATTTGGGAAGCACCCCCAAATGATGGTACAGGGCCAACTTTGGGAGGTGTACCCTTTGTGAGCTGAGTGAGCATCTTGAGTGAGCATCTTGACGACTGTATAATCCGTCACATTGGAATGGGAATATAATCCTGACCACAGGACATGGCCTGGTACCAAGTAGATCCCTGACTCTGTCCTGTCTAAAACACAGAATCCCTCCTCTGTCTCATCTACAGCATGCTGTCCAGACAACAAACTACATCATCTTCACTATAGCATGCTGTCCAGACAACAAACTACATCCTCTTCCTCATCTACAGCATGCTGTCCAGACAACAAACTACATCATCTTCACTATTGCATGCTGTCCAGACAACAAACTACATCCTCTTCCTCATCTATAGCATGCTGTCCAGACAACAAACTACATCCTCTTCCTCATCTATAGCATGCTGTCCAGACAACAAACTACATCCTCTTCCCTACAGGATGCTGTCCAGACAACAAACTACATCCTCTTCCTCATCTATAGCATGCTGTCCAGACAACAAACTACATCCTCTTCCCTACAGGATGCTGTCCAGACAACAAACTACATCCTCTTCCTCATCTATAGCATGCTGTCCAGACAACAAACTACATCCTCTTCCCTACAGGATGCTGTCCAGACAACAAACTACATCCTCTTCCTCATCTATATCATGCTGTCCAGACAACAAACTACATCCCCTTCCCTACAGGATGCTGTCCAGACAACAAACTACATCCACTTCCTCATCTATAGCATGCTGTCCAGACAACAAACTACATCCTCTTCCCTACAGGATGCTGTCCAGACAACAAACTACATCCTCTTCCTCATCTATATCATGCTGTCCAGACAACAAACTACATCCCCTTCCCTACAGGATGCTGTCCAGACAACAAACTACATCCTCTTCCCTACAGGATGCTGTCCAGACAACAAACTACATCCTCTTCCTCATCTACAGCATGCTGTCCAGACAACAAACTACATCCTCTTCCCTACAGGATGCTGTCCAGACAACAAACTACATCCTCTTCCTCATCTATAGCATGCTGTCCAGACAACAAACTACATCCTCTTCCCTACAGGATGCTGTCCAGACAACAAACTACATCCTCTTCCCTACAGGATGCTGTCCAGACAACAAACTACATCCTCTTCCTCATCTATAGCATGCGGTCCAGACAACAAACTACATCCTCTTCCTCATCTATAGCATGCTGTCCAGACAACAAACTACATCCTCTTCCCTACAGGATGCTCTCCAGACAACAAACTACATCCTCTTCCCTACAGGATGCTGTCCAGACAACAAACTACATCCTCTTCCTCATCTATAGCATGCTGTCAGACAACAAACTACATCCTCTTCCTCATCTATAGCATGCTGACCAGACAACAAACTACATCCTCTTCCTCATCTATAGCATGCAGTCCAGACAACAAACTACATCCTCTTCCTCATCTAGAGCATGCTGTCCAGACAACAAACTACATCCTCTTCCTCATCTAGAGCATACTGTCCAGACAACAAACTACATCCTCTTCCTCATCTAGAGCATGCTGTCCAGACAACAAACTACATCATCTTCCTCATCTAGAGCATACTGTCCAGACAACAAACTACATCCTCTTCCTCATCTATAGCATGCTGCCTAGACAACAAACTACATCCTCTTTCTTCACTACAGGATGCTGTCCAGACAACAAACTACATCCTCTTCCTCATCTATAGCATGCTGCCTAGACAACAAACTACATCCTCTTTCTTCACTACAGGATGCTGCCCAGACAACAAACTACATCCTCTTCCCTACAGGATGCTGTCCAGACAACAAACTACATCCTCTTTCTTCACTACAGGATGCTGTCCAGACAACAAACTACATCCTCTTTCTTCACTACAGGATGCTGTCCAGACAACAAACTACATCCTCTTTCTTCACTACAGGATGCTGTCCAGACAACAAACTACATTCTCTTCCTCATCTATAGCATGCTGTCCAGACAACAAACTACATCCTCTTTCTTCACTACAGGATGCTGTCCAGACAACAAACTACATCCTCTTTCTTCACTACAGGATGCTGTCCAGACAACAAACTACATCCTCTTTCTTCACTACAGGATGCTGTCCAGACAACAAACTACATCCTCTTTCTTCACTACAGGATGCTGTCCAGACAACAAACTACATCCTCTTTCTTCCCTACAGGATGCTGTCCAGACAACAAACTACATTCTCTTCCTCATCTATAGCATGCTGTCCAGACAACAAACTACATCCTCTTCCTCATCTATAGCATGCTCTCCAGACAACAAACTACATCCTCTTCCCTACAGGATGCTGTCCAGACAACAAACTACATCCTCTTCCCTACAGGATGCTGCCCAGACAACAAACTACATCCTCTTCCCTACAGGATGCTGTCCAGACAACAAACTACATCCTCTTCCCTACAGGATGCTGTCCAGACAACAAACTACATCCTCTTCCCTACAGGATGCTGTCCAGACAACAAACTACATCCTCTTCCCTACAGGATGCTCTCCAGACAACAAACTACATCCTCTTCCCTACAGGATGCTGTCCAGACAACAAACTACATCCTCTTCCTCATCTATAGCATGCTCTCCAGACAACAAACTACATCCTCTTCCCTACAGGATGCTGCCCAGACAACAAACTACATCCTCTTCCCTACAGGATGCTGTCCAGACAACAAACTACATCCTCTTCCCTACAGGATGCTGTCCAGACAACACACTACATCCTCTTCCCTACAGGATGCTGTCCAGACAACAAACTACATCCTCTTCCCTACAGGATGCTCTCCAGACAACAAACTACATCCTCTTCCCTACAGGATGCTGTCCAGACAACAAACTACATCCTCTTCCCTACAGGATGCTGCCCAGACAACAAACTACATCCTCTTCCCTACAGGATGCTCTCCAGACAACAAACTACATCCTCTTCCCTACAGGATGCTGTCCAGACAACAAACTACATCCTCTTCCCTACAGGATGCTGCCCAGACAACACACTACATCCTCTTCCCTACAGGATGCTGCCCAGACAACAAACTACATCCTCTTCCCTACAGGATGCTCTCCAGACAACAAACTACATCCTCTTCCCTACAGGATGCTGTCCAGACAACAAACTACATCCTCTTCCCTACAGGATGCTGCCCAGACAACAAACTACATCCTCTTCCCTACAGGATGCTCTCCAGACAACAAACTACATCCTCTTCCCTACAGGATGCTGTCCAGACAACAAACTACATCCTCTTCCCTACAGGATGCTCTCCAGACAACAAACTACATCCTCTTCCCTACAGGATGCTGTCCAGACAACAAACTACATCCTCTTCCCTACAGGATGCTGTCCAGACAACAAACTACATCCTCTTCCCTACAGGATGCTGCCCAGACAACAAACTACATCCTCTTCCCTACAGGATGCTGTCCAGACAACAAACTACATCCTCTTCCCTACAGGATGCTGTCCAGACAACAAACTACATCCTCTTCCCTACAGGATGCTGCCCAGACAACAAACTACATCCTCTTCCCTACAGGATGCTCTCCAGACAACAAACTACATCCTCTTCCCTACAGGATGCTGTCCAGACAACAAACTACATCCTCTTCCTCATCTATAGCATGCTCTCCAGACAACAAACTACATCCTCTTCCCTACAGGATGCTGTCCAGACAACAAACTACATCCTCTTCCCTACAGGATGCTGTCCAGACAACAAACTACATCCTCTTCCCTACAGGATGCTGCCCAGACAACAAACTACATCCTCTTCCCTACAGGATGCTGTCCAGACAACAAACTACATCCTCTTCCCTACAGGATGCTGTCCAGACAACAAACTACATCCTCTTCCCTACAGGATGCTGTCCAGACAACAAACTACATCCTCTTCCCTACAGGATGCTGCCCAGACAACAAACTACATCCTCTTCCCTACAGGATGCTGTCCAGACAACAAACTACATCCTCTTCCCTACAGGATGCTGTCCAGACAACAAACTACATCCTCTTCCCTACAGGATGCTGTCCAGACAACACACTACATCCTCTTCCCTACAGGATGCTGTCCAGACAACAAACTACATCCTCTTCCCTACAGGATGCTGCCCAGACAACAAACTACATCCTCTTCCCTACAGGATGCTCTCCAGACAACAAACTACATCCTCTTCCCTACAGGATGCTGTCCAGACAACAAACTACATCCTCTTCCCTACAGGATGCTGTCCAGACAACACACTACATCCTCTTCCCTACAGGATGCTGTCCAGACAACAAACTACATCCTCTTCCCTACAGGATGCTGCCCAGACAACAAACTACATCCTCTTCCTCATCTATAGCATGCTCTCCAGACAACAAACTACATCCTCTTCCCTACAGGATGCTGTCCAGACAACAAACTACATCCTCTTCCCTACAGGATGCTGCCCAGACAACAAACTACATCCTCTTCCCTACAGGATGCTGTCCAGACAACAAACTACATCCTCTTCCCTACAGGATGCTGTCCAGACAACAAACTACATCCTCTTCCCTACAGGATGCTGTCCAGACAACAAACTACATCCTCTTCCCTACAGGATGCTCTCCAGACAACAAACTACATCCTCTTCCCTACAGGATGCTGTCCAGACAACAAACTACATCCTCTTCCTCATCTATAGCATGCTCTCCAGACAACAAACTACATCCTCTTCCCTACAGGATGCTGCCCAGACAACAAACTACATCCTCTTCCCTACAGGATGCTGTCCAGACAACAAACTACATCCTCTTCCCTACAGGATGCTGTCCAGACAACACACTACATCCTCTTCCCTACAGGATGCTGTCCAGACAACAAACTACATCCTCTTCCCTACAGGATGCTCTCCAGACAACAAACTACATCCTCTTCCCTACAGGATGCTGTCCAGACAACAAACTACATCCTCTTCCCTACAGGATGCTGCCCAGACAACAAACTACATCCTCTTCCCTACAGGATGCTCTCCAGACAACAAACTACATCCTCTTCCCTACAGGATGCTGTCCAGACAACAAACTACATCCTCTTCCCTACAGGATGCTGCCCAGACAACACACTACATCCTCTTCCCTACAGGATGCTGCCCAGACAACAAACTACATCCTCTTCCCTACAGGATGCTCTCCAGACAACAAACTACATCCTCTTCCCTACAGGATGCTGTCCAGACAACAAACTACATCCTCTTCCCTACAGGATGCTGCCCAGACAACAAACTACATCCTCTTCCCTACAGGATGCTCTCCAGACAACAAACTACATCCTCTTCCCTACAGGATGCTGTCCAGACAACAAACTACATCCTCTTCCCTACAGGATGCTCTCCAGACAACAAACTACATCCTCTTCCCTACAGGATGCTGTCCAGACAACAAACTACATCCTCTTCCCTACAGGATGCTGTCCAGACAACAAACTACATCCTCTTCCCTACAGGATGCTGCCCAGACAACAAACTACATCCTCTTCCCTACAGGATGCTGTCCAGACAACAAACTACATCCTCTTCCCTACAGGATGCTGTCCAGACAACAAACTACATCCTCTTCCCTACAGGATGCTGCCCAGACAACAAACTACATCCTCTTCCCTACAGGATGCTCTCCAGACAACAAACTACATCCTCTTCCCTACAGGATGCTGTCCAGACAACAAACTACATCCTCTTCCTCATCTATAGCATGCTCTCCAGACAACAAACTACATCCTCTTCCCTACAGGATGCTGTCCAGACAACAAACTACATCCTCTTCCCTACAGGATGCTGTCCAGACAACAAACTACATCCTCTTCCCTACAGGATGCTGCCCAGACAACAAACTACATCCTCTTCCCTACAGGATGCTCTCCAGACAACAAACTACATCCTCTTCCCTACAGGATGCTGTCCAGACAACAAACTACATCCTCTTCCCTACAGGATGCTGTCCAGACAACACACTACATCCTCTTCCCTACAGGATGCTGTCCAGACAACAAACTACATCCTCTTCCCTACAGGATGCTGCCCAGACAACAAACTACATCCTCTTCCCTACAGGATGCTCTCCAGACAACAAACTACATCCTCTTCCCTACAGGATGCTGCCCAGACAACAAACTACATCCTCTTCCCTACAGGATGCTGTCCAGACAACAAACTACATCCTCTTCCCTACAGGATGCTGCCCAGACAACAAACTACATCCTCTTCCCTACAGGATGCTCTCCAGACAACAAACTACATCCTCTTCCCTACAGGATGCTCTCCAGACAACAAACTACATCCTCTTCCCTACAGGATGCTGTCCAGACAACAAACTACATCCTCTTCCCTACAGGATGCTGTCCAGACAACAAACTACATCCTCTTCCCTACAGGATGCTGCCCAGACAACAAACTACATCCTCTTCCCTACAGGATGCTGTCCAGACAACAAACTACATCCTCTTCCCTACAGGATGCTGTCCAGACAACAAACTACATCCTCTTCCCTACAGGATGCTGTCCAGACAACACACTACATCCTCTTCCCTACAGGATGCTGTCCAGACAACAAACTACATCCTCTTCCCTACAGGATGCTGCCCAGACAACAAACTACATCCTCTTCCCTACAGGATGCTCTCCAGACAACAAACTACATCCTCTTCCCTACAGGATGCTGTCCAGACAACAAACTACATCCTCTTCCCTACAGGATGCTGTCCAGACAACACACTACATCCTCTTCCCTACAGGATGCTGTCCAGACAACAAACTACATCCTCTTCCCTACAGGATGCTGCCCAGACAACAAACTACATCCTCTTCCTCATCTATAGCATGCTCTCCAGACAACAAACTACATCCTCTTCCCTACAGGATGCTGTCCAGACAACAAACTACATCCTCTTCCCTACAGGATGCTGCCCAGACAACAAACTACATCCTCTTCCCTACAGGATGCTGTCCAGACAACAAACTACATCCTCTTCCCTACAGGATGCTGTCCAGACAACAAACTACATCCTCTTCCCTACAGGATGCTGTCCAGACAACAAACTACATCCTCTTCCCTACAGGATGCTCTCCAGACAACAAACTACATCCTCTTCCCTACAGGATGCTGTCCAGACAACAAACTACATCCTCTTCCTCATCTATAGCATGCTCTCCAGACAACAAACTACATCCTCTTCCCTACAGGATGCTGCCCAGACAACAAACTACATCCTCTTCCCTACAGGATGCTGTCCAGACAACAAACTACATCCTCTTCCCTACAGGATGCTGTCCAGACAACACACTACATCCTCTTCCCTACAGGATGCTGTCCAGACAACAAACTACATCCTCTTCCCTACAGGATGCTCTCCAGACAACAAACTACATCCTCTTCCCTACAGGATGCTGTCCAGACAACAAACTACATCCTCTTCCCTACAGGATGCTGCCCAGACAACAAACTACATCCTCTTCCCTACAGGATGCTCTCCAGACAACAAACTACATCCTCTTCCCTACAGGATGCTGTCCAGACAACAAACTACATCCTCTTCCCTACAGGATGCTGCCCAGACAACACACTACATCCTCTTCCCTACAGGATGCTGCCCAGACAACAAACTACATCCTCTTCCCTACAGGATGCTCTCCAGACAACAAACTACATCCTCTTCCCTACAGGATGCTGTCCAGACAACAAACTACATCCTCTTCCCTACAGGATGCTGCCCAGACAACAAACTACATCCTCTTCCCTACAGGATGCTCTCCAGACAACAAACTACATCCTCTTCCCTACAGGATGCTGTCCAGACAACAAACTACATCCTCTTCCCTACAGGATGCTCTCCAGACAACAAACTACATCCTCTTCCCTACAGGATGCTGTCCAGACAACAAACTACATCCTCTTCCCTACAGGATGCTGTCCAGACAACAAACTACATCCTCTTCCCTACAGGATGCTGCCCAGACAACAAACTACATCCTCTTCCCTACAGGATGCTGTCCAGACAACAAACTACATCCTCTTCCCTACAGGATGCTGTCCAGACAACAAACTACATCCTCTTCCCTACAGGATGCTGCCCAGACAACAAACTACATCCTCTTCCCTACAGGATGCTCTCCAGACAACAAACTACATCCTCTTCCCTACAGGATGCTGTCCAGACAACAAACTACATCCTCTTCCTCATCTATAGCATGCTCTCCAGACAACAAACTACATCCTCTTCCCTACAGGATGCTGTCCAGACAACAAACTACATCCTCTTCCCTACAGGATGCTGTCCAGACAACAAACTACATCCTCTTCCCTACAGGATGCTGCCCAGACAACAAACTACATCCTCTTCCCTACAGGATGCTCTCCAGACAACAAACTACATCCTCTTCCCTACAGGATGCTGTCCAGACAACAAACTACATCCTCTTCCCTACAGGATGCTGTCCAGACAACACACTACATCCTCTTCCCTACAGGATGCTGTCCAGACAACAAACTACATCCTCTTCCCTACAGGATGCTGCCCAGACAACAAACTACATCCTCTTCCCTACAGGATGCTCTCCAGACAACAAACTACATCCTCTTCCCTACAGGATGCTGCCCAGACAACAAACTACATCCTCTTCCCTACAGGATGCTGTCCAGACAACAAACTACATCCTCTTCCCTACAGGATGCTGCCCAGACAACAAACTACATCCTCTTCCCTACAGGATGCTCTCCAGACAACAAACTACATCCTCTTCCCTACAGGATGCTCTCCAGACAACAAACTACATCCTCTTCCCTACAGGATGCTGCCCAGACAACAAACTACATCCTCTTCCCTACAGGATGCTCTCCAGACAACAAACTACATCCTCTTCCCTACAGGATGCTCTCCAGACAACAAACTACATCCTCTTCCCTACAGGATGCTCTCCAGACAACAAACTACATCCTCTTCCCTACAGGATGCTCTCCAGACAACAAACTACATCCTCTTCCCTACAGGATACTGCCCAGACAACAAACTACATCCTCTTCCCTACAGGATGCTCTCCAGACAACAAACTACATCCTCTTCCCTACAGGATGCTGTCCAGACAACACACTACATCCTCTTCCCTACAGGATGCTGTCCAGACAACAAACTACATCCTCTTCCCTACAGGATGCTCTCCAGACAACAAACTACATCCTCTTCCCTACAGGATGCTGTCCAGACAACAAACTACATCCTCTTCCCTACAGGATGCTCTCCAGACAACACACTACATCCTCTTCCCTACAGGATGCTCTCCAGACAACAAACTACATCCTCTTCCCTACAGGATGCTGTCCAGACAACAAACTACATCCTCTTCCCTACAGGATGCTGTCCAGACAACAAACTACATCCTCTTCCCTACAGGATGCTCTCCAGACAACAAACTACATCCTCTTCCCTACAGGATGCTGTCCAGACAACACACTACATCCTCTTCCCTACAGGATGCTGTCCAGACAACAAACTACATCCTCTTCCCTACAGGATGCTCTCCAGACAACACACTACATCCTCTTCCCTACAGGATGCTCTCCAGACAACACACTACATCCTCTTCCCTACAGGATGCTGTCCAGACAACAAACTACATCCTCTTCCCTACAGGATGCTCTCCAGACAACAAACTACATCCTCTTCCCTACAGGATGCTGCCCAGACAACAAACTACATCCTCTTCCCTACAGGATGCTGTCCAGACAACAAACTACATCCTCTTCCCTACAGGATGCTCTCCAGACAACAAACTACATCCTCTTCCCTACAGGATGCTCTCCAGACAACAAACTACATCCTCTTCCCTACAGGATGCTCTCCAGACAACACACTACATCCTCTTCCCTACAGGATAGACAGACACAGCTACATCCTCTTCCCTACAGGATGCTGTCCAGACAACACACTACATCCTCTTCCCTACAGGATGCTGCCCAGACAACACACTACATCCTCTTCCCTACAGGATGCTGTCCAGACAACACACTACATCCTCTTCCCTACAGGATGCTCTCCAGACAACACACTACATCCTCTTCCCTACAGGATGCTGCCCAGACAACACACTACATCCTCTTCCCTACAGGATGCTGCCCAGACAACACACTACATCCTCTTCCCTACAGGATGCTGTCCAGACAACACACTACATCCTCTTCCCTACAGGATGCTGTCCAGACAACAAACTACATCCTCTTCCCTACAGGATGCTGTCCAGACAACAAACTACATCCTCTTCCCTACAGGATAGACAGACACAGATACATCCTCTTCCCTACAGGATGCTGTCCAGACAACACACTACATCCTCTTCCCTACAGGATGCTGCCCAGACAACACACTACATCCTCTTCCCTACAGGATGCTGCCCAGACAACACACTACATCCTCTTCCCTACAGGATAGACAGACACAGATACATCCTCTTCCCTACAGGATGCTGCCCAGACAACACACTACATCCTCTTCCCTACAGGATAGACAGACACAGATACATCCTCTTCCCTACAGGATGCTGCCCAGACAACACACTACATCCTCTTCCCTACAGGATAGACAGACACAGATACATCCTCTTCCCTACAGGATGCTGCCCAGACAACACACTACATCCTCTTCCCTACAGGATAGACAGACACAGATACATCCTCTTCCCTACAGGATGCTGCCCAGACAACACACTACATCCTCTTCCCTACAGGATAGACAGACACAGATACATCCTCTTCCCTACAGGATGCTGCCCAGACAACACACTACATCCTCTTCCCTACAGGATAGACAGACACAGATACATCCTCTTCCCTACAGGATGCTGCCCAGACAACAAACTACATCCTCTTCCCTACAGGATGCTCTCCAGACAACAAACTACATCCTCTTCCCTACAGGATGCTCTCCAGACAACAAACTACATCCTCTTCCCTACAGGATGCTCTCCAGACAACAAACTACATCCTCTTCCCTACAGGATGCTCTCCAGACAACAAACTACATCCTCTTCCCTACAGGATGCTGCCCAGACAACAAACTACATCCTCTTCCCTACAGGATGCTCTCCAGACAACAAACTACATCCTCTTCCCTACAGGATGCTGTCCAGACAACACACTACATCCTCTTCCCTACAGGATGCTGTCCAGACAACAAACTACATCCTCTTCCCTACAGGATGCTCTCCAGACAACAAACTACATCCTCTTCCCTACAGGATGCTGTCCAGACAACAAACTACATCCTCTTCCCTACAGGATGCTCTCCAGACAACACACTACATCCTCTTCCCTACAGGATGCTCTCCAGACAACAAACTACATCCTCTTCCCTACAGGATGCTGTCCAGACAACAAACTACATCCTCTTCCCTACAGGATGCTGTCCAGACAACAAACTACATCCTCTTCCCTACAGGATGCTCTCCAGACAACAAACTACATCCTCTTCCCTACAGGATGCTGTCCAGACAACACACTACATCCTCTTCCCTACAGGATGCTGTCCAGACAACAAACTACATCCTCTTCCCTACAGGATGCTCTCCAGACAACAAACTACATCCTCTTCCCTACAGGATGCTGTCCAGACAACACACTACATCCTCTTCCCTACAGGATGCTGTCCAGACAACAAACTACATCCTCTTCCCTACAGGATGCTCTCCAGACAACAAACTACATCCTCTTCCCTACAGGATGCTGCCCAGACAACAAACTACATCCTCTTCCCTACAGGATGCTCTCCAGACAACAAACTACATCCTCTTCCCTACAGGATGCTGCCCAGACAACAAACTACATCCTCTTCCCTACAGGATGCTCTCCAGACAACAAACTACATCCTCTTCCCTACAGGATGCTCTCCAGACAACACACTACATCCTCTTCCCTACAGGATGCTGTCCAGACAACACACTACATCCTCTTCCCTACAGGATGCTCTCCAGACAACACACTACATCCTCTTGCCTACAGGATGCTGCCCAGACAACACACTACATCCTCTTCCCTACAGGATGCTGCCCAGACAACACACTACATCCTCTTCCCTACAGGATGCTGTCCAGACAACACACTACATCCTCTTCCCTACAGGATGCTGTCCAGACAACAAACTACATCCTCTTCCCTACAGGATGCTGTCCAGACAACAAACTACATCCTCTTCCCTACAGGATAGACAGACACAGATACATCCTCTTCCCTACAGGATGCTGTCCAGACAACACACTACATCCTCTTCCCTACAGGATGCTGTCCAGACAACACACTACATCCTCTTCCCTACAGGATGCTGCCCAGACAACACACTACATCCTCTTCCCTACAGGATAGACAGACACAGATACATCCTCTTCCCTACAGGATGCTGCCCAGACAACACACTACATCCTCTTCCCTACAGGATAGACAGACACAGATACATCCTCTTCCCTACAGGATGCTGCCCAGACAACACACTACATCCTCTTCCCTACAGGATGCTGCCCAGACAACACACTACATCCTCTTCCCTACAGGATAGACAGACACAGATACATCCTCTTCCCTACAGGATGCTGCCCAGACAACACACTACATCCTCTTCCCTACAGGATAGACAGACACAGATACATCCTCTTCCCTACAGGATGCTGCCCAGACAACAAACTACATCCTCTTCCCTACAGGATGCTCTCCAGACAACAAACTACATCCTCTTCCCTACAGGATGCTCTCCAGACAACAAACTACATCCTCTTCCCTACAGGATGCTCTCCAGACAACAAACTACATCCTCTTCCCTACAGGATGCTCTCCAGACAACAAACTACATCCTCTTCCCTACAGGATGCTGCCCAGACAACAAACTACATCCTCTTCCCTACAGGATGCTCTCCAGACAACAAACTACATCCTCTTCCCTACAGGATGCTGCCCAGACAACAAACTACATCCTCTTCCCTACAGGATGCTCTCCAGACAACAAACTACATCCTCTTCCCTACAGGATGCTGTCCAGACAACACACTACATCCTCTTCCCTACAGGATGCTGTCCAGACAACAAACTACATCCTCTTCCCTACAGGATGACAGACAACAAACTACATCCTCTTCCCTACAGGATGCTGTCCAGACAACAAACTACATCCTCTTCCCTACAGGATGCTCTCCAGACAACACACTACATCCTCTTCCCTACAGGATGCTCTCCAGACAACAAACTACATCCTCTTCCCTACAGGATGCTGTCCAGACAACAAACTACATCCTCTTCCCTACAGGATGCTGTCCAGACAACAAACTACATCCTCTTCCCTACAGGATGCTCTCCAGACAACAAACTACATCCTCTTCCCTACAGGATGCTGTCCAGACAACACACTACATCCTCTTCCCTACAGGATGCTGTCCAGACAACAAACTACATCCTCTTCCCTACAGGATGCTCTCCAGACAACAAACTACATCCTCTTCCCTACAGGATGCTGTCCAGACAACACACTACATCCTCTTCCCTACAGGATGCTGTCCAGACAACAAACTACATCCTCTTCCCTACAGGATGCTCTCCAGACAACAAACTACATCCTCTTCCCTACAGGATGCTGCCCAGACAACAAACTACATCCTCTTCCCTACAGGATGCTCTCCAGACAACAAACTACATCCTCTTCCCTACAGGATGCTGCCCAGACAACAAACTACATCCTCTTCCCTACAGGATGCTCTCCAGACAACAAACTACATCCTCTTCCCTACAGGATGCTCTCCAGACAACACACTACATCCTCTTCCCTACAGGATGCTGTCCAGACAACACACTACATCCTCTTCCCTACAGGATGCTCTCCAGACAACACACTACATCCTCTTCCCTACAGGATGCTGCCCAGACAACACACTACATCCTCTTCCCTACAGGATGCTGCCCAGACAACACACTACATCCTCTTCCCTACAGGATGCTGTCCAGACAACACACTACATCCTCTTCCCTACAGGATGCTGTCCAGACAACAAACTACATCCTCTTCCCTACAGGATGCTGTCCAGACAACAAACTACATCCTCTTCCCTACAGGATAGACAGACACAGATACATCCTCTTCCCTACAGGATGCTGTCCAGACAACACACTACATCCTCTTCCCTACAGGATGCTGTCCAGACAACACACTACATCCTCTTCCCTACAGGATGCTGCCCAGACAACACACTACATCCTCTTCCCTACAGGATAGACAGACACAGATACATCCTCTTCCCTACAGGATGCTGCCCAGACAACACACTACATCCTCTTCCCTACAGGATAGACAGACACAGATACATCCTCTTCCCTACAGGATGCTGTCCAGACAACACACTACATCCTCTTCCCTACAGGATAGACAGACACAGATACATCCTCTTCCCTACAGGATGCTGCCCAGACAACACACTACATCCTCTTCCCTACAGGATAGACAGACACAGATACATCCTCTTCCCTACAGGATGCTGCCCAGACAACACACTACATCCTCTTCCCTACAGGATAGACAGACACAGATACATCCTCTTCCCTACAGGATGCTGCCCAGACAACAAACTACATCCTCTTCCCTACAGGATGCTCTCCAGACAACAAACTACATCCTCTTCCCTACAGGATGCTCTCCAGACAACAAACTACATCCTCTTCCCTACAGGATGCTCTCCAGACAACAAACTACATCCTCTTCCCTACAGGATGCTCTCCAGACAACAAACTACATCCTCTTCCCTACAGGATGCTGTCCAGACAACAAACTACATCCTCTTCCCTACAGGATGCTCTCCAGACAACAAACTACATCCTCTTCCCTACAGGATGCTGTCCAGACAACAAACTACATCCTCTTCCCTACAGGATGCTGTCCAGACAACAAACTACATCCTCTTCCCTACAGGATGCTGTCCAGACAACAAACTACATCCTCTTCCCTACAGGATGCTGTCCAGACAACAAACTACATCCTCTTCCCTACAGGATGCTCTCCAGACAACACACTACATCCTCTTCCCTACAGGATGCTCTCCAGACAACAAACTACATCCTCTTCCCTACAGGATGCTGTCCAGACAACAAACTACATCCTCTTCCCTACAGGATGCTCTCCAGACAACAAACTACATCCTCTTCCCTACAGGATGCTCTCCAGACAACAAACTACATCCTCTTCCCTACAGGATGCTGTCCAGACAACACACTACATCCTCTTCCCTACAGGATGCTGTCCAGACAACAAACTACATCCTCTTCCCTACAGGATGCTCTCCAGACAACAAACTACATCCTCTTCCCTACAGGATGCTGTCCAGACAACAAACTACATCCTCTTCCCTACAGGATGCTCTCCAGACAACACACTACATCCTCTTCCCTACAGGATGCTCTCCAGACAACAAACTACATCCTCTTCCCTACAGGATGCTGTCCAGACAACAAACTACATCCTCTTCCCTACAGGATGCTGTCCAGACAACAAACTACATCCTCTTCCCTACAGGATGCTCTCCAGACAACAAACTACATCCTCTTCCCTACAGGATGCTGTCCAGACAACACACTACATCCTCTTCCCTACAGGATGCTGTCCAGACAACAAACTACATCCTCTTCCCTACAGGATGCTCTCCAGACAACAAACTACATCCTCTTCCCTACAGGATGCTGTCCAGACAACACACTACATCCTCTTCCCTACAGGATGCTGTCCAGACAACAAACTACATCCTCTTCCCTACAGGATGCTCTCCAGACAACAAACTACATCCTCTTCCCTACAGGATGCTGCCCAGACAACAAACTACATCCTCTTCCCTACAGGATGCTCTCCAGACAACAAACTACATCCTCTTCCCTACAGGATGCTGCCCAGACAACAAACTACATCCTCTTCCCTACAGGATGCTCTCCAGACAACAAACTACATCCTCTTCCCTACAGGATGCTCTCCAGACAACACACTACATCCTCTTCCCTACAGGATGCTGTCCAGACAACACACTACATCCTCTTCCCTACAGGATGCTCTCCAGACAACACACTACATCCTCTTGCCTACAGGATGCTGCCCAGACAACACACTACATCCTCTTCCCTACAGGATGCTGCCCAGACAACACACTACATCCTCTTCCCTACAGGATGCTGTCCAGAC
>NW_024609180.1:50000-57500 GCF_018296145.1 Oncorhynchus tshawytscha
AGTCTGGTTGAGGCTGGGTGAGGCTGGTTGAGGCTGGTTGAGTCTGGATGAGTCTGGTTGAGGCTGGGTGAGGCTGGATGTGTTGGTGCTGACACCAGGGATTCCTCTCCAGCCGTGCCCCAACACCAGATGTCTTCCCTGGGCAGCTGTTGTAGCGGTGGTGGCATGGAGGCGACGGCTGCTGGATGTCTAGCTGGCACATTGGAATATCCAGCCTGGTACCGTTGTGTTTTCAGATACGCCACGTCACCACTACACAGCTGTTCTTGTTCCCGTCTATTCCTCTCTCATTTGATCTGATCTTCATCTAAGTCACAACAATAGACAAACACAGTCTGCTTAAACTAATAACACAAACAACTATATGTTTTCATGTCTTTATTGAAAACACTAAACATTCACAGTGCAGGGTGGGAAAAGTATGTGAACCCTTGGATTTAATAACTGGTTGACCCTCCTATGGCAGCAATAACCTCAACCAAATGTTTTCTGTAGTTTGAGGATCAGACCTGCACAACGGTCAGGAGGAATTTTGGACCATTCCTCTTTACAAAACTGTTTCAGTTCCACGATATTCTTGAGATGTCTGATGTGAACTGCTCTCTTGAGGTCATGCCACAGCATCTCAATCGGGTTGAGGTCAGGACTCTGACTGGGCCACTCCAGAAGGTCAGGACTTTGAGGACTGACCGGGCCACTCCAGAAGGTCAGGACTCTGACCGGGCCACTCCAGAAGGTCAGGACTCTGACTGGGCCACTCCAGAAGGTCAGGACTCTGACTGGGCCTCTCCAGAAGGTCAGGACTCTGACTGGGCCTCTCCAGAAGGTCAGGACTCTCACTGGGCCACTCCAGAAGGTCAGGACTGACTGGGCCACTCCAGAAGGTCAGGACTCTGACTGGGCCACTCCAGAAGGTCAGGACTCTGACTGGGCCTCTCCAGAAGGTGTATTTTCTTCTGTTGAAGCCACTCTGTTGTTGATTTACTTCTGTGTTTTGGGTCGTTGTCCTGTTGCGTCACCCAACTTCTGTTGAGCTTCAATTGGTGGAAAGATAGCCTTACATTCTCCTGCAAAATGTCTTGATAAACTTGGGAATTCATTTTTCCATCGATGATGGGAATTCCTTTTCCATCGATGATAGCAAGCTGTCCAACCATGATGCCCCCTCCACCATACTTTACAGTTGGGATGAGGTTTTGATGTTGGTGTGATGTGCCTTTTTTTCTCCACACATAGTGTTGTGTGTTCCTTCCAAACAACTCAACTGTAGTTACATCTGTCCACAGAATATTTTGTCAGTAGCGCGGTGGAACATTCAGGTACACTTTTGCAAACTTCAGACGTGCAGCAATGTTTTTTTGGACAGCAGTGGCTTCTTCCGTGGTGTCCTCCCATGAACACCATTCTTGTTTGTTGTGTTTTACGTATCGTAGACTCGTCAACAGAGATGTTAGCATGTTCCAGAGATTCCTGTAAGTCTTTAGCTGACACTCTAGGATTCTTCTTAACCTCATTGAGTATTCTGCGCTGTGCTCTTGCAGTCCTCTTTGCAGGATGGCCAGTCCTAGGGAGAGTAGCAACAGTGCTGAACTTTCTCCA
The DNA here is from genome assembly GCF_018296145.1 of Oncorhynchus tshawytscha. Taxonomy (NCBI): domain Eukaryota; kingdom Metazoa; phylum Chordata; class Actinopteri; order Salmoniformes; family Salmonidae; genus Oncorhynchus; species Oncorhynchus tshawytscha. The sequence continues at coordinate 51,600 of NW_024609180.1, forward strand.
TTTATAGACAACTTGTCTTACCGTGGACTGATGAACTTCAAGGCTTTTAGAGATACTTTTGTAACCCTTTCCAGCTTTATGCAAGTCAACAATTCTTACTCTTAGGTTTTCTGAGATCTCTTTTGTTTGAGGCATGGTTCACATCAGGCAAGGCTTCTTGTGAATAGTAAACTCACAGTTCGATGAGTGTTTTTATAGGGCAAGGCAGCCCTAACCAACATCTCCAATCTGGTCTCATTGATTGGACTCCAGGTTAGCTGACTCCTGACTCCAATTAGCTTTTGGAGAAGCCAGTCATTCACCTCGGGGGTTCACATTCCTTTTTCCAACCTACACTGTGAATGTGTAAATGATGTATTCAATATTAAACACAGAAAAAGACAATGTGTTAATAGTTTAAGCAGACTGTGTTTGTCTATTGTTGTGACTTAGATGAAGAAGTTTGCTGACTCATTGATGCAGAAATCTGGATAGTTCCAAAGGGGCTCACATACTTTTTTCTTGCCACTATAAACGCTAAAAGGTTTGTTGTACATCACAGGAGACGGAGGATATGTTTTGCTGCTGTGTCTCTTTACGTCTTAAACTCTTTGCAACAACAACCCAACTTAACCAAGAAGAAGACATAAGAGAATCCCGTGGAATTACCCAGACCACCACGGGACTTTATTTACAGTTGAAAGGGGGAATACTTGGTAGTTATTTGTTATGTGTTTGTTGTTTTGGGTTCATCGGGTGTTTTTTTCTGTCATGTCCTTCACATACGTTACTGTGGTTAAAAGGCTGGTTGCATTTCCTACTGTTGTTTGAGCTCGGAGCTGAGAGATGCAGTGGGTTGTGTGTGTTGTGTGTTGTGTGTGTGTGTGTGTGTGTGTGTGTGTGTGTGTGTGTGTGTGTGTGTGTGTGTGTGTGTGTGTGTGGGTAACTCGTGTGAAGGGAGAGGCCCCTAGAAGTGGAACCAACACAGTCCTTCTCCCATGTGACTGGTAGTGTGTATAGCCAGCTAGTGTGAAGGGAGAGGCCCCTAGAAGTGGAACCAACACAGTCCTTCTCCCATGTGACTGGTTGATGTCTCCTCTGGCATTACTTTTGAACATAGAAAATGGAATAAAACTGTAGGTCCTCAAATCTGTTAAGGATACAATACATTTCCTCTGGAGAAGATAGGAAAATGGCTGGCTGGCTCTCTTTCTGTGTCTCTGTGTCTGTCTCTCTCTCTTTCTGTGTCTCTGTGTCTCTCTCTCTCTCTTTCTGTGTCTCTGTGTCTCTCTCTCTCTCTGTCTCTCTCTCTTTCTGTGTCTCTGTGTCTCTCTCTCTCGGTCTCTCTGTCTCTCTCTCTCTCTCTCTCTCTCTGTCTCTCTCTCTCTCTCTGTCAATTCAATTCAATTCAATTCAAGGGCTTTATTGGCATGGGAAACATGTGTTAACATTGCCAAAGCAAGTGAGGTAGACAACATACAAAGTGAATATATAAAGTGAAGAACAACAAAAATTAACAGTAAACATTACACATACAGAAGTTTCAAAACAGTAAAGACATTACAAATGTCATATTATATATATATACAGTGTTCTAACAATGTACAAATGGCTAAAGGACACAAGATAAAATAAATAAGCATAAATATGGGTTGTATTTACAATGGTGTTTGTTCTTCACTGGTTGCCCTTTTCTCGTGGCAACAGGTCACAAATCTTGCTGCTGTGATGGCACACTGTGGAATTTCACCCAGTAGATATGGGAGTTTTTCAAAATTGGATTTGTTTTCGAATTCTTTGTGGATCTGTGTAATCTGAGGGAAATATGTCTCTCTAATATGGTCATACATTGGGCAGGAGGTTAGGAAGTGCAGCTCAGTTTCCACCTCATTTTGTGGGCAGTGAGCACATAGCCTGTCTTCTCTTGAGAGCCATGTCTGCCTACGGCGGCCTTTCTCAATAGCAAGGCTATGCTCACTGAGTCTGTACATAGTCAAGGCTTTCCTTAATTTTGGGTCAGTCACAGTGGTCAGGTATTCTGCCGCGTATTCTGCCGCTGTGTACTCTCTGTGTAGGGCCAAATAGCATTCTAGTTTGCTCTGTTTTTTTGTTAATTCTTTCCAATGTGTTAAGTAGTTATCTTTTTGTTTTCTCATGATTTGGTTGGGTCTAATTGTGCTGCTGTCCTGGGGCTCTGTAGTGTGTGTTTGTGAACAGAGCCCCAGGACCAGCTTGCTTAGGGGACTCTTCTCCAGGTTCATCTCTCTGTAGGTGATGGCTTTGTTATGGAAGGTTTGTGAATCGCTTCCTTTTAGGTGGTTGTAGAATTTAACAGCTCTTTTCTGGATTTTGATAATTAGTGGGTATCGGCCTAATTCTGCTCTGCATGCATTATTTGGTGTTCTACGTTGTACACGGAGGATATTTTTGCAGAATTCTGCGTGCAGAGTCTCAATTTGGTGTTTGTCCCATTTTGTGAAGTCTTGGTTGGTGAGCGGACCCCAGACCTCACAACCATAAAGGGCAATGGGCTCTATGACTGATTCAAGTATTTTTAGCCAGATCCTAATTGGTATGTTGAAATTTATGTTTCTTTTGATGGCATAGAATGCCCTTCTTGCCTTGTCTCTCAGATCGTTCACAGCTTTGTGGAAGTTACCTGTGGTGCTGATGTTTAGGCCAAGGTATGTATAGTTTTTGTGTGCTCTAGGGCAACAGTGTCTAGATGGAATTTGTAGTTGTGGTCCTGGTGACTGGACCTTTTTGGAACACCATTATTTTGGTCTTACTGAGATTTACTGTCAGGGCCCAGGTCTGACAGAATCTGTGCATAAGATCTAGGTGCTGCTGTAGGCCCTCCTTGGTTGGTGACAGAAGCACCAGATCATCAGCAAACAGCAGACATTTGACTTCGGATTCTAGCAGGGGAGGCCGGGTGCTGCAGACTTTTCTAGTGCCCTCGCCAATTCGTTGATATATATGTTGAAGAGGGTGGGGCTTAAGCTGCATCCCTGTCTAACCCCACGACCCTGTGTGAAGAAATGTGTGTGTTTTTGCCAATTTTAACCGCACACTTGTTGTTTGTGTACATGGATTTTATAATGTCGTATGTTTTACCCCAACATCACTTTCCATCAGTTTGTATAGCAGACCCTCATGCCAGATTGAGTCGAAGGCTTTTTTGAAATCAACAAAGCATGAGAAGACTTTGCCTTTGTTTTGGTTTGTTTGATTGTCAATTAGGGTGTGCAGGGTGAATACATGGTCTGTTGTACGGTAATTTGGTAAAAAGCCAATTTGACATTTGCTCAGTACATTGTTTTCATTGAGGAAATGTACGAGTCTGCTGTTAATAATAATGCAGAGGATTTTCCCAAGGTTACTGTTGACACATATTTCACGGTAGTTATTGGGGTCAAATTTGTCTCCACTTTTGTGGATTGGGGTGATCAGTCCTTGGTTCCAAATATTGGGGAAGATGCCAGAGCTAAGTATGATGTTAAAGAGTTTTAGTATAGCCAATTGGAATTTGTTGTCTGTATATTTGATCATTTCATTGAGGATACCATCAACACCACAGGCCTTTTTGGGTTGGAGGGTTTTTATTTTGTCCTGTAACTCTTTCAATGTAATTGGAGAATCCAGTGGGTTCTGGTAGTCTTTAATAGTTGATTCTAAGATCTGTGTTTGATCATGTATATGTTTTTGCTCTTTATTCTTTGTTATAGAGCCAAAAAGATTGGAGAAGTGGTTTACCCATACATCTCCATCCATACATCTCCTGTCTCTCTCTCTATCTCTCTCTCTATCGCTCTCTCTCTCTCTCTCTCTCTCTCTCTCTCTCTCTCCCTCTCTCTCTCTCTCTCTCTCGGTCTCTCTGTGTCTCTCTCTCTCTCTCTCTCTCTGTCTCTCTATCTCTCTCTCGCTCTGTCTCTCTCTCTCTCGCTCTCTCTCTCTCTCTCTCTCTCTCTCTCTCTCTCGCTCTGTCTCTCTCTCGCTCTGTCTCTCTCTCTCTCTCTCTCTCCTCTCTCTCTCTCTCTCAGTCTCTCTGTGTCTCTCTCTCTCTCTCTGTCTCTCTCTCTCTCTCTCTCTGTCTCTCTCTCGCTCTGTCTCTCTCTCGCTCTGTCTCTCTCTCGCTCTGTCTCTCTCTCGCTCTGTCTCTCTCTCTCTCTCTCTCTCGCTCTCTCTCTCTCTCTCTCTCTCTCTCTCTCTCTCTCTCTCTCTCTCTCTCTCTCTCTCTCTCTCTCTCTCTCTCTCTCTCTCTCTCTCTCTCTCTCTCTCTCTCTCTCTCTCTCTCTCTCTCTCTCTGTCTCTGTCTCTCTCTCTCTCTGTGTCTCTCTCTCTCGGTCTCTCTCTCTGTCTCTCTCTCGCTCTGTCTCTCTCTGTCTCTCTCTTGCTCTGTCTCTGTCTCTCTCTCTCTCTCTGTCTCTCTGTGTCTGTCTCTCTCAGTCTCTCTCTCTCGGTCAGTCTGCCTCTCTCAAGTCAAGTTTATTCTCTAATCTACCTCCCTCCATCTTTTAATGCTATAGAATTACAACAATACATCCTCTATATCTGTGTACCCGGATCAGCTTGATGCAGCCTCTGGCCTCCTGCAGGTCAGGTAGGAGACAGGAAGAGGATGCTGTGTTTTGACAGTTGCAGTATTGTTTCCAGTGCTGCACTTAATGTCTGTGTTGGTCTTCATCTTTCTGTTCCATCCGCCTGCTCAGAACCACAGTCGTAATGTACAGAAGCACAGTTGATCTCTGTGGTTGCCTTCATTACTCAATTATCTTTAAAATAATATATATATATATAAAAAAAACTGTGCTTGAGGCGTCACTACAGACCCGGGTTCGCACTCTAGCGACACCTTGTGGCAGGCCGGGCACTTGCAAGACAAGATCGCAAAAGGATCTCATGAAAGTGGAGCCGAGGCTAATGTTTAGGGGGTTTATAGGCTAGGCTAACTAACGTGTCTATGTTTAGGTGGGTTATAGGCTAGGCTAACTAACGTGTCTATGTTTAGGTGGGTTATAGGCTAGGCTAACTAACGTGTCTATGTTTAGGTGGGTTATAGGCTAGGCTAACTAACGTGTCTATGTTTAGGTGGGTTATAGGCTAGGCTAACTAACCTGTCTATGTTTAGGTGGGTTATAGGCTAGGCTAACTAACGTGTCTATGTTTAGATGGGTTATAGGCTAGGCTAACTAACGTGTCTATGTTTAGGTGGGTTATAGGCTAGGCTAACTAACGTGTCTATGTTTAGATGGGTTATAGGCTAGGCTAACTAACCTGTCTATGTTTAGATGGGTTATAGGCTAGGCTAACTAACGTGTCTATGTTTAGATGGGTTATAGGCTAGGCTAACTAACCTGTCTATGTTTAGGTGGGTTATAGGCTAGGCTAACTAACGTGTCTATGTTTAGGTGGGTTATAGGCTAGGCTAACTAACGTGTCTATGTTTAGATGGGTTATAGGCTAGGCTAACTAACGTGTCTATGTTTAGGTGGGTTATAGGCTAGGCTAACTAACGTGTCTATGTTTAGATGGGTTATAGGCTAGGCTAATTAACCTGTCTATGTTTAGGTGGGTTTATAGGCTAGGCTAACTAACGTGTCTATGTTTAGGTGGGTTATGGGTTAACTAACCTGTCTATGTTTAGGTGGGTTTATAGGCTAGGCTAACTAACGTGTCTATGTTTAGGTGGGTTATAGGCTAGGCTAACTAACCTGTCTATGTTTAGATGGGTTATAGGCTAGGCTAACTAACCTGTCTATGTTTAGATGGGTTATAGGCTAGGCTAACTAACGTGGCTATGTTTAGGTGGGTTATAGGCTAGGCTAACTAACGTGTCTATGTTTAGGTGGGTTATAGGCTAGGCTAACTAACGTGTCTATGTTTAGGTGGGTTATAGGCTAGGCTAACTAACCTGTCTAT
>NW_024609180.1:62500-70000 GCF_018296145.1 Oncorhynchus tshawytscha
CTCAGCCTGTAAACTCACTCTGTAATGACCTCTCTCAGCCTGCAAACTCACTCTGTAATGACCTCTCTCTCTCAGCCTGTAAACTCACTCTGTAATGACTCTCTCTCAGCCTGCAAACTCACTCTGTAATGACTCTCTCTCAGCCTGTAAACTCACTCTGTAATGACCTCTCTCAGCCTGCAAACTCACTCTGTAATGACCTCTCTCAGCCTGCAAACTCACTCTGTAATGACCTCTCTCTCAGCCTGTAAACTCACTCTGTAATGACTCTCTCTCAGCCTGTAAACTCACTCTGTAATGACCTCTCAGCCTGTAAACTCACTCTGTAATCTCTCAGCCTGTAAACTCACTCTGTAATGACCTCTCTCTCTCAGCCTGTAAACTCACTCTGTAACGACCTCTCTCTCTCAGCCTGTAAACTCACTCTGTAATGACCTCTCTCTCTCAGCCTGCAAACTCACTCTGTAATGACCTCTCTCTCTCAGCCTGCAAACTCACTCTGTAATGACCTCTCTCTCTCAGCCTGCAAACTCACTCTGTAATGACTCTCTCTCAGCCTGCAAACTCACTCTCAGCCTGCAAACTCAAACTCTGTAATGACCTCTCTCTCTCAGCCTGTAAACTCACTCTGTAATGACTCACTCTCTCTCTCAGCCTGTAAACTCACTCTGTAATGACCTCTCTCAGCCTGTAAACTCACTCTGTAATGACCTCTCTCAGCCTGTAAACTCACTCTGTAATGACCTCTCTCTCTCAGCCTGCAAACTCACTCTGTAATGACCTCTCTCTCTCAGCCTGTAAACTCACTCTGTAATGACCTCTCTCTCTCAGCCTGTAAACTCACTCTGTAATGACCTCTCTCTCTCAGCCTGCAAACTCACTCTGTAATGACCTCTCTCTCTCAGCCTGTAAACTCACTCTGTAATGACCTCTCTCTCTCAGCCTGCAAACTCACTCTGTAATGACCTCTCTCTCTCAGCCTGCAAACTCACTCTGTAATGACCTCTCTCAGCCTGCAAACTCACTCTGTAATGACCTCAGCCTGCAAACTCACTCTGTAATGACCTCTCTCTCTCAGCCTGCAAACTCACCCCACAATTCGCGAAAGAAGCAAGGGAAGGAGAGGAAAAACAAGAGGGAAGCGGAGAGGGAGATTCATTCATGTTCGACCGCTCCGATCTCTTAAAAAAATTAAAAAAATAATCTGTGAATGATCTGGCTGCCTCGCCCGTTTGTCAGCAGAAAGAGAGATGGAGACCTAATGCATCTGGATAAGAGGCAGAGACAACAGGCTCGTTCTGCCTCCCTGGGGACCCCTCAGAGTTTCAGGCTCTCTTCACGCCTCTCCCACACCCCCCCAATCCCCCCTCCTCTCTCTCTCTCCACACAATTGTTCAGTAACCTTGTTAAATCTTTATAGCCGGTTGTCTGCTAGTTTACACACAAACAGATAACAATTACCCCACTCTGTAGGATCACAATTACCCCACTCTGTAGGATCACAATTACCCCACTCTGTAGGATCACAATTACCCCACTCTGTAGGATCACAATTACCCCACTCTGTAGGATCACAATTACCCCACTCTGTAGGATCACAATTACCCCACTCTGTAGGATCACAATTACCCCACTCTGTAGGATCACACAGATAACAATTACCCCACTCTGTAGGATCACACAGATCACAATTACCCCACTCTGTAGGATCAAACAGATTACAATTACCCCACTCTGTAGGATCACAATTACCCCACTCTGTAGGATCACAATTACCCCACTCTGTAGGATCACAATTACCCCACTCTGTAGGATCACACAGATAACAATTACCCCACCCCACTCTGTTACCCCAGGATCACAATTACCCCACTCTGTAGGATCACAATTACCGCACTCTGTAGGATCACAATTACCCCAATCTGTAGGATCACAATTACCCCACTCTGTAGGATCACACAGAAAACAATTACCCCACTCTGTAGGATCACAATTACCCCACTCTGTAGGATCACAATTACCCCACTCTGTAGGATCACACAGATAACAATTACCCCACTCTGTAGGATAACAATTACCCCACTCTGTAGGATCAAACAGATCACAATTACCCCACTCTGTAGGATAACAATTACCCCACTCTGTAGGATCACAATTACCCCACTCTGTAGGATCACAATTACCCCACTCTGTAGGATCACAATTACCCCTCTCTGTAGGACAACACAGATAACAATTACCCCACTCTGTAGGATCACAATTACCCCACTCTGTAGGATCACAATTACCCCACTCTGTAGGATCACAATTACCCCACTCTGTAGGATCACACAGATAACAATTACCCCACTCTGTAGGATCACAATTACCCCACTCTGTAGGATCACAATTACCCCACTCTGTAGGATCACACAGATCACAATTACCCCACTCTGTAGGATCACAATTACCCCACTCTGTAGGATCACAATTACCCCACTCTGTAGGATCACACAGATAACAATTACCCCACTCTGTAGGATCAAACAGATCACAATTACCCCACTCTGTAGGATCAAAATGGAAAAATGTCACTTAAGGTAATCATCTCTTGAAGACTTTTAATCCACATGAATACATGTTAAGATTCTACTGAGTTACAGTTCATATAAGGAAATCAAGTCAATTTCAATTCATTAATAAGGCCCTAATCTATGGATTTTACAATGACTGGGCAGGGGTGCAGCCACGGGTGGGCCTGTGAGAGCATAGGCCCACCCACTTGGGAGCCAGGTCCTCTCACTGGGGAACTCTATTGGACATTCCTGCAGTCAGCATGCCAATCGCACACTCACTGAAAACTTCAGACATCCGTGGCACTGTGCTGTGTGTGTGACAAAACTGCACATTTTAGCATGGCCTTTTATTGTCCCCCAGCACAAAGCGCACCTGTGTAATGATCATGCTGTTTAATCAGCTTCTTGATATGCCACACCTGTCAGGTGGATGGATTATCTTGGTAAAAGGAGATATGCTCACTAACAGGGATGGAAACACATTTGTGCAACAACATTTTGGAGAAATACGCCTTTTGTGAGTATGGAACAATTCTGGGATATTTTATTTCAACTCACGAAACACGGGACCAACACTTTACATGTTGCGTTTATATTTTTTGTTCAGTGTAAGAGTCAGAACAGACTGAACCAGGACAGGATACAGAACAATAGAGTCAGAACAGACTGAACCAGGACAGGATACAGAACAATAGAGTCAGAACAGACTGAACCAGGACAGGACACAGAACAATAGAGTCAGAACAGACTGAACCAGGACAGGACACAGAACAATAGAGTCAGAACAGACTGAACCAGGACAGGATACAGAACAATAGAGTCAGAACAGACTGAACCAGGACAGGATACAGAACAATAGAGTCAGAACAGACTGAACCAGGACAGGACACAGAACAATAGAGTCAGAACAGACTGAACCAGGACAGGATACAGAACAATAGAGTCAGAACAGACTGGACCAGGACAGGATACAGAACAATAGAGTCAGAACAGACTGAACCAGGACAGGACACAGAACAATAGAGTCAGAACAGACTGAACCAGGACAGGACACAGAACAATAGAGTCAGAACAGACTGAACCAGGACAGGATACAGAACAATAGAGTCAGAACAGACTGGACCAGGACAGGACACAGAACAATAGAGTCAGAACAGCTTGAACCAGGACAGGACACAGAACAATAGAGTCAGAACAGACTGAACCAGGACAGGATACAGAACAATAGAGTCAGAACAGACTGAACCAGGACAGGACACAGAACAATAGAGTCAGAACAGACTGAACCAGGACAGGACACAGAACAATAGAGTCAGAACAGACTGGACCAGGACAAGACACAGAACAATAGAGTCAGAACAGACTGAACCAGGACAGGACACAGAACAATAGAGTCAGAACAGACTGAACCAGGACAGGACACAGAACAATAGAGTCAGAACAGACTGGACCAGGACAAGACACAGAACAATAGAGTCAGAACAGACTGAACCAGGACAGGACACAGAACAATAGAGTCAGAACAGACTGGACCAGGACAGGATACAGAACAATAGAGTCAGAACAGACTGGACCAGGACAGGATACAGAACAATAGAGTCAGAACAGACTGGACCAGGACAGGATACACAACAATAGAGTCAAAACAGACAAGGTTTATGTAAACCCAACCCAAAGTGGACTTACAATGACTTACATATCAACAAAGATCCACACACACCACACACACACACATACACACACAGAGAGAGAGGGAGACACACACACACAGAGAGAGAGAGAGGAGACACACACACACACAGAGACACACAAACACACACACACACACAGAGATACACACACAGAGAGAGACACACACACACACACAGAGAGACACACACACAAACCCTACACACACACACACACAGAGAGAGAGAGAGAGAGAGAGAGAGAGAGAGAGAGAGAGAGAGAGAGAGAGAGACACACACACAGAGAGAGACACACACACACAAACCCTTACACACACACAGAGAGAGAGAGAGAGAGAGAGAGAGAGAGAGAGAGAGAGAGACACACACACGTGCTGGCCTCTCCCAGATGGTGTTTTCTGTCTGATAACGTTGTAGTGACAGACCATCTCTCCATCTTTCCCAGCTGTCTGGCTCTCAGGTCACTATCAACAACTACAACACTCATCTAAATGTCCTGTTTTCACTCTGTTTTTTTGTTCCGCAATTAAATAATTGGTTCTTATCCTTTGTCAGTACAGGACAAGTCGACAAATGACAGCTGTATCTACACTATAACTAATGAATGTTCCATTAAAACTGAGCATCTAACCCCTTACAATCAAGCAGATGCTCTCAGTCCTATTAGGACACATATTCGCCACGGAACAACAAGGTACTACGACTCCATCAAGACGTTCTAGAAGCCACAGAGAACAACAAGGTAATACGACTCCATCAAGACGTTCTAGAAGCCACGGAGAACAACAAGGTAATACGACTCCATCAAGACGTTCTAGAAGCCACGGAGAACAACAAGGTAATACGACTCCATCAAGACGTTCTAGAAGCCACAGAGAACAACAAGGTAATATGACTCCATCAAGACGTTCTAGAAGACACGGAGAACAACAAGGTAATACGACTCCATCAAGACGTTCTAGAAGCCATAGAGAACAACAAGGTAATACGACTCCATCAAGACGTTCTAGAAGCCATAGAGAACAACAAGGTACTACGACTCCATCAAGACGTTCTAGAAGCCATAGAGAACAACAAGGTAATATGACTCCATCAAGACGTTCTAGAAGCCACGGAGAACAACAAGGTAATATGACTCCATCAAGACGTTCTAGAAGACACGGAGAACAACAAGGTAATACGACTCCATCAAGACGTTCTAGAAGCCATAGAGAACAACAAGGTAATACGACTCCATCAAGACGTTCTAGGAGCCATAGAGAACAACAAGGTAATACGACTCCATCAAGACGTTCTAGAAGCCATAGAGCGCCTGGGTTGGTTTTGATAAAAACAGGTCAGTTGAGGTTTATTGTGAAGTCAGTCTAGTTTATCAGAGGGTGACATCATGGTCAGAGGGATCATTGACATTTATACAATATTAGTCAGCTGATATCACACTACTATATCACGCTACTACTGTATAACACTACTATATCACACTACTATATCACACTACTATATCACACAACTACTGTATAACACTACTATATCACACTACTACTGTATATCACACTACTACTGTATAACACTACTATATCACACTACTATATCACACTACTATATCACACAACTACTGTATATCACACTACTATATCACACTTCTATATCACACTACTACTGTATAACATTACTATATCACACTACTATATCACACTACTATATCACACTACTACTGTATATCACACTACTATATCACACTACTATATCAAACTACTATATCACACTACTACTGTATATCACACTACTACTGTATATCACACTACTACTGTATATCACACTAAAATATCACACTACTATTGTATATCACACTACTATATCACACTACTATATCACACCACTATATCACACTACTATTGTATATCACACTACTATATCACACTACTACTGTATATCACACTACTATATCACAACACTACTGTATATCACACTACTATATCACACCACTATATCACACTACTATAGGTCACACCACTATATCACACTACTATATCACACTACTATATCACACTACTACTGTATATCACACTACTATATCACAACACTACTGTATATCACACTACTATATCACACCACTATATCACACTACTATATCACACTACTATATCACACTACTATATCACACCACTATATCACACTACTATATCACACTACTATATCACACTACTACTGTATATCACACCACTATATCACACTACTGCTGTATATCACACTACTATATCACACTACTATATCACACCACTATATCACACTACTATATCACACTACTATATCACACTACTATATCACACTACTATATCACACTACTACTGTATATCACACTACTATATCACACTACTATATCACACTACTATATCACACTACTATATCACACTACTATATCACACTACTATATCAAACTACTACTGTATATCACACTACTATATCAAACTACTACTGTATATCACACTACTATATCACACTACTACTACTGTATATCACACTACTATATCACACCACTACTACATCACACTACTACTGTATATCACACTATTATATCACACTACTATATCACACTACTATTGTATATCACACCACTATATCACACTACTATATCACACCACTATATCACACTACTATATCACACTACTACTGTATATCACACTACTATATCACACTACTATATCACACTACTATATCACACTACTATATCACACTACTACTGTATATCACACCACTATATCACACTACTACTGTATATCACACTACTATATCACACTACTACTGTATATCACACTACTATATCACACTACTATATCAAACTACTACTGTATATCACACTACTATATCACACTACTATATCACACTACTATATCAAACTACTATTGTATATCAAACTACTATTGTATATCACACTACTATATCACACTACTACTGTATATCACACTACTATATCACACTACTACTGTATATCACACTACTATATCACACTACTATATCACACTACTATATCACACTACTATACATCACACTACTACTGTATATCACACTACTATATCACACTACTATTGTATATCACACTACTACTGTATATCACACTACTATATCACACCACTATATCACACTACTATATCACACCACTATATCACACTACTATATCACACTACTATATCACACTACTATATCACACTACTATATCACACTACTACTGTATATCACACCACTATATCACACCACTA
>NW_024609180.1:75000-118126 GCF_018296145.1 Oncorhynchus tshawytscha
CACCATCTCCACTACTACCACCTCTGCCACCACCATCTCCACTACTACCACCTCCAATACTACCACCACCCTGTACTACCATCTCCACTACTACCACCTACACGCCCGCTACCTCTACTACCACCATCTCCACTACTACCACCATCTCCACTACTACCTCCTCCACGACCGCCATCTCTACTACCACCATCTCCACTACTACCACCTCCTGTGTGACCACCAACTCCACTACTACCACCCCACTACTACCACCTCCACTACTACCACCTCCACTACTACCACCACCTGTGACCACCAACTCCACTACTACCACCTACACGACCACCAACTCCACTACCACCACCTCCACTACTACCACCTACACTACTACCACCACCTACACGACCACCAACTCCACTACTACCACCTCCACTACTACCACCTCCACTACTACCACCTCCACTACCACCACCTGTGACCGCCACCTCTACTACCACCATCTCCACTACTACCACCTCCGCGACCACCACCTCCACTACTACCACCACCACTACTACCACCTCCACTACTACCACCTCCAATACTACCACCTCCAATACTACCACCTACACGACCACCAACTCCACTACTACCACCTCCACTACTACCACCTACACGACCACCACCTCCACTACTATACCTCCACTACTACCACCTCCACTACTACCACCTACACGACCACCAACTCCACTACCACTACCTCCACTACCACCACCTCCACTACTACCACCTATACGACCACCAACACCACTACTACCACCTCCACTACTACCACCTCCACTACTACCACCTGTGCCGCCACCTCTACTACCACCACCTGTCGCTAGCTACTACCTCCGCACCACCATCTCCACAACTACCACCTCCACTACTAACACCTCCACTACTACCACCTCCAATACTACCACCTCCACTACTACCATCTCCACTACTACCACCTCCACCACCTCCACTACCACCACCTCCACTACTACCATCTCCACTACCACCACCTCCAATACTACCACCTCCACTACTACCATCTCCACTACTACCACCTCCACGACCACCACCTCCACTACCACCACCTCCACTACTACCATCTCCACTACCACCACCTCCACTACTACCACCTCCAATACTACCACCTCCACTACTACCACCTCTACGACCACCACCTCCACTACTACCACCTCCACTACCACCACCTCCAATACCACCACCTCCAATACTACCACCTCCACTACTACCACCATCTCCACTACTACCACCTCCACGACCACCACCTCCACTACTACCACTACCACCAACTCCACTATTCCACTACCCCAACCGGTGTGCTAGCTAGTCTATACCACCATCTGTGTGCTAACTAATCTATACCACCACCTGTGTGCTAACTAATCTATACCACCACCTGTGTGCTAGCTAATCTATACCACCACATGTGTGCTAGCTAGTCTATACCACCACCTGTGTGCTAGCTAATCTATACCACCACCTGTATGCTAGCTAGTCTATACCCCCACCGGTGTGCTAGCTAATCTATACCACCACCGGTGTGCTAACTAACCTACACCACCACATGTGTGCTAACTAATCTATACCAACACCTGTGTGCTAGCTAGTCTGTCCCACCACCTGTGTGCTAGCTAATCTATACCACCACCTGTGTGCTAGCTAGTCTATACCACCACCTGTGTGCTAGCTAGTCTATACCACCACCTATGTGCTAGCTAGTCTATACCACCACCTGTGTGATAGCTAGTCTATACCACTAGCACCACCCCCCCTTGGGCCTGTGTGCTAGCTAGTCTATACCACCACCTGTGTGCTAGCTAATCTATACCACCACCTGTGTGCTTGCTAGTCTATACCACCACCTGTGTGCTAGCTAATCTATACCACCACCTGTGTGCTAGCTAATCTATACCACCACCTGTGTGCTAGCTAGTCTATAGCACCACCTGTTGTGCTAGCTAATCTATACCACCACCTGTGTGCTAGCTAGTCTATACCACCACTTGTGTGCTAGCTAGTCTATACCACCAACTGTGTGGTAGCTAGTCTATACCACCACCTGTGTGCTAGGTAGTCTATACCACCACCTGTGTGCTAGCTAGTCTATACCACCACTTGTGTGCTAGCTAGTCTATACCACCAACTGTGTGCTAGCTAGTCTATACCACCACCTGTGTGCTAGCTAGTCTATACCACCACCTGTGTGCTAGCTAGTCTATACCACCACCTGTGTGCTAGCTAGTCTATACCACCACCTATGTGCTAGCTAGTCTATACCACCACCTGTGTGCTAGCTAGTCTATACCCCACCACCTGTGCTAGCTAGTCTATACCCCCACCTGTGTGCTAGCTAGTCTATACCACCACCTGGGTGCTAGCTAGTCTATACCACCACCTGGGTGCTAGCTAGTCTATACCACCACCTGTGTGCTAGCTAGTCTATACCCCACCTGTGTGCTAGCTAGTCTATACCCCCACCTGTGTGCTAGCTATTCTATACCACCACCTGTGTGCTAGCTAGTCTATACCCCCATCTGTGTGCTAGCTAGTCTATGAAGGTGGCATTGCTGCAGTAGGAGATAAGAAGAAGGCCAATGAAGAGGCTATATCTCACTCTGACAGCCCTCCTTTCTCCCTCTTCCTCTCCTCCCTTCTCCCTCTCTCGGTGTGGGACAGGAGGAACTCTAGAGTGTGATCTTGCACTCCGTCCACCCCTCCTCCTCCTACTCTACTCCCCTCCTCTTCCTCTCTCCCTCTCTTCTACACTCCATCCAGTCCTCCACCACCAAGGACTGTCAGACAGGAGAGGTGAGGTGTAATCTGAAAGGTGTGGAACAGAAGAGACCAACACTCTTCCCACCTTGTCAGATCCCTGAGTCTCTCTCCACAGCCTAAATCCTACAGTCAGATACCTCAGTAACTCTCCACAGCCTAGATCCTACAGTCAGATCCCTGAGTCTCTCTCCACAGCCTAAATCCTACAGTCAGATACCTCAGTAACTCTCCACAGCCTAAATCCTACAGTCCAATGGGGTGTGTTCTCATTCCCATCCTGTACTCCCTGTTCACTCATGACTGGATGGCCAGGCACGACTCCCAACACCATCATTAGGTTTGCTGATGACACAACAGTGGTAGGCCTGATCACCGACAAAGACGAGACAGCCTATAGGGAGGAGGTCAGAGACCTGGCAGTATGGTGCCAGGATACAAACCTCTCCCTCAATGTGATCAAGACAAAGAGATGATTGTGGACTACAGGAAAAGGAGGACTGAGCACATCTGCCATTCTCATCGACGGAGCTGTAGTGGAACAGGTTGAGAGCACCAAGTTCCTTGGTGTCCACGTCACCAACAAACTATCAGGGTTCAAACACACCAAGACAGTCGTGAAGAGGGCACGACAAAACCTATTCCTCCTCAGGAGACTGAAAATATTTGGCATGGGTTGTCAGATCCTTAAAATGTTCTACAGCTGCACCATCGAGAGCATCCTGACTGGTTGGACCCTCAATACCATATCTGGGTCGGTTATTGTGTCTGCTCAGCGGCAGGTAGCCTAGTGGTTAGAGGGTTGGGCCAGGACCCAGCAGGTAGCCTAGTGGTTAGAGCGTTGGGCCAGTAACCAGCAGGTAGTCTAGTGGTTAGAGCGCTGGACTAGTAACCAGCAGGTAGCCTAGTGGTTAGAGCATTTGGTCAGTAACCAGCAGGTAGCCTAGTGGTTAGAGCATTGGGCCAGTAGCCTAGTGGTTAGAGTGTTGGACTAGTAACCGAAAGGTTGCAAGATCAAATCCCCGAGCAGACAAGGCAAAAATCTGTCGTTCTGCCCCCTGAACAAGACAGTTAACCCACTGTTCCTAGGCCGTCATTGAAAATAAGAATCTGTTCTTAACCAACTTGCCTAGTTAAATAAAGGTAAAAATATTAAACTGAGTCTCCTTCAACGGTCAACCAGTCACCTAAGACATCTGTTCCCTATGTCTGTTTGTGAATGGAGCCTCCAGTTGGATGTTATTCACCCAGCCATGGAAGAGCTGCCATGGGAGAGCTGCCATGGGAGCTGTCATGGGAGGAGCTGTCATAGGAGAGCTGACATGGGAGAGCTGTCATATGGAGAGCAGCCATGGGAGAGCAGCCATGGGAGAGCAGCCATATGGGAGAGCTGACATGGGAGAGCTGTCATATGGGAGAGCTGACATGGGAGAGCTGTCATAGGAGAGCTGACATGGGAGAGCTGTCATGGGAGGAGAGCAGCCATGGGAGAGCAGCCATATGGGAGAGCTGACATGGAAGGGAGAGCTGTCATGGGAGAGCTGACATGGGAGAGCAGCCATGGGAGAGTAGCCATGGGAGAGCAGCCATGGGAGAGCTGCCATGGGAGAGCAGCCATATGGGAGAACAGCCATGGAAGAGCTGCCTGGGAGAGCTGACATGGGAGAGCAGCCATATGGAAGAGCTGCCATGGGAGAGCAGCCATATGGGAGAGTAGCCATGGGAGAGCAGCCATGGGAGAGCAGCCATGGGGGAGCAGCCATGTAACTTTAATCTTAAAGACATGTTCCGAGACTTTGGCAACTACTAATTATTTTTGAAACCTCCCTCTTTGGGCTGGATGAGTGTAGTTCTTGCATGTATAATCTATGAGCAAAATTACAGTCTTACCTCAATTAGTCACGAAATCCCTCGTTTTTGAAAGCAACTGCTTTTTCTGAAAGCTGTGCTGCGCCATTGTACCTTCATTTTCCCCACGTGGGACAGCACCATAGAAATTTGAGTTCAACCAATGAGCTTCAGCCCCTCGCCATAAGAGTGACAGCTAGCAAGATGCACATGACGCACCACAGCAGGACGGTGCACATATCTGGACAGGACTGACGAGGTACCCAGTCTGGTCTGCTCGTCACTCTGCTCCCTCCTCCCTGTCTAATACCAGTCTGGTCTGCTTGTCACTCTGCTCCCTCCTCCCTGTCTAATGCTGTCCCCTACAGCCCTGGTCTGTCTTTACCAGTCTGGTCTCCTCCCTGACTAATACTGTCCCCTACAGCCCTGGTCTGTTACCAGTCTGGTCTGTTACCAGTCTGGTCTCCTCCCTGTCCCTCCTCCCTCCCTTACAGCCCTGGTCTGTTTACCAGTCTGGTCTCCTCCTGACTAATACTGTCCCCTACAGCCCTGGTCTGTTACCAGCCTGGTCTCCTCCCTGTCTAATACTGTCCCCTACAGCCCTGGTCTGTTACCAGTCTGGTCTGTTACCAGTCTGGTCTCCTTACCAGTCCCTCCTCCCTCCCTACAGCCCTGGTCTGTTATCAGTCTGGTCTGTTACCAGTCTGGTCTCCTCCCTGTCTAAAACTGTCCTCTACAGCCCTGGTCTGTTACCAGTCTGGTCTGTTACCAGTCTGGTCTCCTCCCTGTCTAATTACTGTCCTCTACAGCCCTGGTCTGTTACCAGTCTGGTCTGTTACCAGTCTGGTCTGTTACCAGTCTGGTCTCCTCCCTGTCTAAAACTGTCCTCTACAGCCCTGGTCTGTTACCAGTCTGGTCTCCTCCCTGTCTAATTACTGTCCTCTACAGCCTTGGTCTGTTACCAGTCTGGTCTGTTACCAGTCTGGTCTGTTACCAGTCTGGTCTGTTACCAGTCTTGTCTCCTCCCTGTCTATTTACTGTCCTCTACAGCCCTGGTCTGTTACCAGTCTGGTCTGTTACCAGTCTGGTCTCCTCCCAGTCTAAAACTGTCCTCTACAGCCCTGGTCTGTTACAAGTCTGGTCTGTTACCAGTCTGGTCTCCTCCCTGACTAATACTGTCCTCTACAGCCCTGGTCTGTTACCAGTCTGGTCTCCTACCCACCCCTGTCTAATACTGTCCTCTACAGCCCTGGTCTGTTACCATTCTGGTCTGTTTACCAGTCTGGTCTGTTACCAGTCTAAAACTGTCCTCTACAGCCCTGGTCTGTTACCAGTTATCTCCCAGTTACCAGTCTGGTCTGTTACCAGTCTGGTCTGTTACCAGTCTGGTCTGTTACCAGTCTGGTCTGTTACCAGTCTGGTCTCCTCCCTGTCTAATTACTGTCCTCTTCAGCCCTGGTCTGTTACCAGTCTGGTCTCCACCCTGTCTAATTACTGTCCTCTTCAGCCCTGGTCTGTTACCAGTCTGGTCCCTCCCTGTCTAATACTGTCCTCTACAGTCCTGTGTCTGCCCTGGTTATCTAAGTATTTTGTGTTTTTCTTCATGTATTGGGTCAGGCCCATGGGGTTTTTGTATTGTGGTGTGTTTGTCTGGTTGCTAGCTGGGGTTATCTCCAAAGTCACACTGGCTTTGGATGAGGAGGGTTCTCAATCAGAGCCCAGGTGGTCTGTCTCTGATTGGGAACCCAGCCACACTTCTTTGGTTTGTTGAGGGTGATTGTCCTAGCCCTGGTCCTGCTCGCAGTGTTAGTTTCCCAGAAGTATACTGTGCTTTTGAGGTTAAGTTCTTTGTTTTGTAGTGTTTGTTATTGATTCCGTTCGTTCATTAAACATGGATCTGTCCTCTACAGCCCTGGTCTGCTCTCTTCATCACCTAGAAAACCCAACACCTGGTCTGTGACCAGTCTGGTCTGTTACCAGTCTGGTCTCCTCCCTGTCTAAAACTGTCCTCTACAGCCCTGGTCTGTTACCACACTGTGCTTTGGATGAGGATTACTGTCCTCTACAGCCCTGGTCTGCTCTCTGTTATCTCCCAGACCCACCACACTGTGCTTTGGATGAGGAGGAAGCTGTCCTCTACAGCCCTGGTCTGCTCTCTGTTATCTCCCAGACCCACCACACTGTGCTTTGGATGAGGAGGAAGCTGTCCTCTACAGCCCTGGTCTGCTCTCTGTTATCTCCCAGACCCACCACACTGTGCTTTGGATGAGGAGGAAGCTGTCCTCTACAGCCCTGGTCTGCTCTCTGTTATCTCCCAGACCCACCACACTGTGCTTTGGATGAGGAGGAAGCTGTCCTCTACAGCCCTGGTCTGCTCTCTGTTATCTCCCAGACCCACCACACTGTGCTTTGGATGAGGAGGAAGCTGTCATTTACAGGCCTGTTAAATGCCAATATCTGACATTATAAGCTTATCATGAAATGTTCTTATATACATTTATTATGTTGTAGGTTTATTTTATTTTTTTAAATAACCTGTTATATAAAATAACATTTCATGCAAATGTTATTACTGTATATGTTAACTCAGAAGTGGAGGTTGAAATGTTTTTCCCAGAAAAAAACATTAATATAGAGTATGTCACGCCCTGGTCAAAGTATTTTGTGTTTATCTTTATGTATTTGGTCAGGCCACTGTGGTTTGGCATGGGGTTTTTGTAATTGCCCTGTGTTTGTCTTGGGGTTTTGGTGGTGGTATTGGGATTGTAGCTTTAGTGGGTTGTCTAGTACAGGTCTATGGCTGTCTGGAGTGGTTCTCAATCAGAGGCAGGTGCTTATCGTTGTCTCTGATTGGGAACCATATTTAGGCACCATATTCTTTGAGTTTGAGGTGGGTGATTGTCCTTAGTGTCCCTTGTACTCTCTGTTAGTTTGCACTAGATAGGCTGTTTTGGTTTTCATTACGTTTATTGTTTTGTAGTGTTTAGTCGTGTTTAGTGTTTAGTCGTGTTTACGTTTTGTTTAATAAATATGGAGCTGTCCTCGACAGCCCTGCAGTTTGGTCCTTATCTCCTTCATCACCACTAGAAAACCGATGACAGAATCACCCACCACCAACGGACCAAGCAGCGTGTTAACAGGCAGGAACCACAGGAGAGGAACAGAGGCAGCAGCTCTACAGCAGCAGCAGCTGCAGTGGGAGAGGCTGCACCACCTGGAGAAATGGACATGGGAGGAAGAACTGGACGGTAAAGGACCCTGGGCTCAGCCTCTGTTATCTCCCAGACCCCCACAGGAAGAACTGGATGAGGCGGAAGCTGAGAGGCGCAGATATGAGGAGGCAGCACGGCGTAGCGGATGGAAGCCTGAGAATCAGCCCCAAAATTTCTTGGGGGGCTGAGGAGAGTGTGGCAGAGTCAGGAGTCAGACCTGAGCCAACTCTCCCTGTTTATCGTGAGGAGCCAAGGAGGAGACCAGAACCAGAGACTGTGAAGGAGTTAATGGGGAAATTGGAGGAGAGAGAAATGAGGGAGTTGCTGTGTTGGTGCTTTTTGCATCTCCCAGACCCACGGAACTGTGCTTTGGGGATTTGATGGCACCTGGGTCTAGCGCTCCATACCAGACCCTGAGGTGCGTGTTAGTCGGCTGGTGAAGTTGGTGCCAGCCTCACGCACCAGGCCTCCTGTGCACATCCCTAGCCTTGCACATCCTGTGCCAACACTGCTCTCAAGATCTCCAGTACGCCCTCACGGTCTAGCCCATCCCAGCCACCTCCACACTCCAGTCCTCCGGTAGCAGCTCCCCGCTCCAGGCTTCCTGGTGTGTCCTCGATCCAGTACCACCAGTTCCAGCACCATGCACCAGGCCTTCAGTGTGCCTCGCCTGTTCAGCGCAGCCAGCGCTTTTCTCCTCTCCTGCGCTGCTGGAGTCTCCCGCCTGTTTAGCGCAGCCAGAGCCTTTCTCCTCTACAGCGCTGCCGGATCCTCCCGCCTGTTCAGCGCAGCCAGAGCCTTCCTCCTCTACAGCCAGCGCTGCCGGAGCCTCCCGCCTGTTTAGCGCAGCCAGAGCCTTTCTCCTCTCCTACGCTGCCGGAGTCTCCCGCCTGTTCAGCGCAGCCAGAGCTGCCAGCCTGCATGGAGCAGCCAGAGCTGTCAGTCCGCATAGAGCAGCCAGAGCTGTCAGTCTGCATGGAGCAGCCAGAGCTGTCAGTCTGCATGGAGCAGCCAGAGATGTCAGTCTGCATGGAGCAGCCAGAGATGTCAGTCTGCATGGAGCAGCCAGAGCTGCCAGTCTGCAAGAGCAGCCAGAGCTGTCAGTCTGCATGGAGCAGCCAGAGCTGTCAGTCTGCATGGAGCAGCCAGAGCTGTCAGTCTGCATGGAGCAGCCAGAGCTGCCAGTCTGCATGAAGCAGCCAGTCTGCATGGAGCAGCCAGAGCTGTCAGTCTGCATGGAGCAGCCAGAGCTGCCAGTCTGCATGGAGCAGCCAGAGCTGCCAGTCTGCATGAAGCAGCCAGAGCTGTCAGTCTGCATGGAGCAGCCAGAGCTGCCAGTCTGCATGGAGCTGCCAGTCTGCAAGGAGCAGCCAGAGCTGTCAGTCTACATGAAGCAGCCTCTGAGCTGCCAGTCTGCATGAAGCAGCCAGTCTACATGGAGCAGCCAGAGCTGCCAGTCTGCATGAAGCAGCCAGAGCTGTCAGTCTGCATGGAACAGTCAGAGCTGTGCAGTCTGCATGGAGCAGCCAGAGCTGTCAGTCTACATGAAGCAGCCCTGTTAGCTGCCAGTCTGCATGAAGCAGTCAGTCTACATGGAGCAGCCAGAGCTGTCAGTCCGCATGGAGCAGCCAGAGCTGTCAGTCTACATGAAGCAGCCCGAGCTGCCTCTGCATGAAGCAGCCAGTCTACATGGAGCAGCCAGAGATGTCAGTCTGCATGAAGCAGCCAGAGCTGTCAGTCTGCATAGAGCAGCCAGTCTGCATGGAGCTGCCAGTCTGCATGGAGCTGCCAGTCTGCA
This sequence comes from Oncorhynchus tshawytscha, assembly GCF_018296145.1. Lineage (NCBI taxonomy): Eukaryota > Metazoa > Chordata > Actinopteri > Salmoniformes > Salmonidae > Oncorhynchus > Oncorhynchus tshawytscha. The sequence continues at coordinate 84,649 of NW_024609180.1, forward strand.
TGGAGCTGCCAGTCTTTGGAGCTGTCAGTCTGCAAGGAGCTGTCAGTCTGCACGGAGCTGTCAGTCTGCACGGAGCTGTCAGTCTGTAAGGAGCTGCCAGTCACCAAGGAGCTGCCAGTCAGCACGGAGCCGCCAGAGCGGTCTGTCTGTTATCCCCAGAGCTGTCAGCCATATGGAGCAGCTAGTGCCGCCAGTCTGCCCAGCGCCGCCAGTGCCCCCAGTCTGCCCAGCCCTGCCAGTCTGCCCTCCGTCAGTCTGCCCAGCACGCCAGTCTGCCCAGCATCGCCAGTCTGCCCAGCCGTCAGTCTGCCCAGCTCGTTCAGTCTGCCCAGTGCCGCCAGTCTGCCCAGCGCCGCCAGATCTGCCAGTCAGCCAGACTCTTCCAGATCTGCCAGACCCACCAGACTGTGCTTCCAGATCTGCCAGTCAGCCAGACTCTTCCAGATCTGCCAGTCAACCAGACTCTTCCAGATCTGCCAGTCAACCAGACTCTTCCAGATCTGCCAGTCAACCAGACTCTTCCAGATCTGCCAGTCAACCAGACTCTTCCAGATCTGCCAGTCAACCAGACTCTTCCAGATCTGCCAGTCAACCAGACTCTTCCAGATCTGCCAGTCAGCCAGGATCTGCCAGTCAGCCAGGATCTGCCAGTCAGCCAGGATCTGCTGAAACCACCAGCCAGCCAGGAGCTGGTAGATCTATCTACCTGCCTGAGCTGTCCTCTCACCCTGAGCTGCTCCTCTCACTCCCTGACCCACTCACTCCTGAGCTTTCTCACTCCTGAGCTGTCCTCTCACCCTGAGTCTGCTTCTCTCATCTCCCAGACCCCCTCAGTCCTGAGCTGCCTCGGTCCCGAGCTGTCCTTCAGTCCCGATCTGCTCCTCAGTCCAGTGGGGTTCTGGGTGGGGACTACTAGGCCATGGTCTGCGGCGAGGGTGGACTATCCAGGGACACTGTGCTTTGGATGAGGGGACTAAGACATTAAAGCCCTGGTCTGGTCCACTCCCAGACCCGGAGCACTGCCACCATGGACAGACGCCCACCCGGACCCTCCCTATTGTTTTGAGGTGCGTTCGGGAGTCCGCACCTTTGGATGGGGGGTTCTGTCACGCCCTGGTCAAAGTATTTTGTGTTTATCTTTATGTATTTGGTCAGGCCACTGGGTGTGGCATGGGGTTTTTGTAATTGTGGTGTGTTTGTCTTGGGGTTTTGGTGGTGGTATTGGGATTGTAGCTTAGCCCTGGTCTGTCTAGCAAGGTCTATGGCTGTCTGGAGTGGTTCTCAATCAGAGGCAGGTGCTTATCGTTGTCTCTGATTGGGAACCATATTTAGGCAGCCATATTCTTTGAGTTTGTCGTGGGTGATTGTCCTTAGTGTCTTACTTGTACTCTCTGTTAGTTTGCACTAGATAGGCTGTTTTCGGTTTTCATTACGTTTATTGTTTTGTAGTGTTTAGTGTTTAGTTATGTTTAGTGTTTATTTTATTTTTTTTTTACGTTTTGTTTAATAAATATGGATGCAAATGTTATTACGCTGCAGTTTGGTCCGACTCTCCTTCATGTTTTTAGAAAACCGTTACAGAGTAAGTATAGATTCTACAGTACTCTATGTCATCCACCTAATTCAATGCAGAAATGTGATACAATATGGGCTTGCTGACATTTCATCATTCAAATTCCCTTCAATAATAGTGTTGTCTCCATTTATAACCTCAGCTTTCACCTCTCTCTAAAAAAGCCTGCAAATGAATCTCATATTGCCAAGACCCCGTGGAGAAATTCATTCACGGAGCAAAGTGGAGACATTCTCAAGGTCTCAAAAATATTCCAGCCAATCGTTGACAATCCACACTTCTGATAATAGTGTCCTATTCTATTACACACACTGCATAGTACTGTAGGACCAGGAGTTTACTCCTGACCACGTCACCTGACAAAGAAAACCTCTGGGCCCTACGATTAGGCTACACAGGCACCAAGTATAAATTGTGTTATCATTCCCTTACGATGAAATCTGAAGCACAGAGTTGAGTAAACGAATAAACTCAAATCAATGAATCAGTCTATTTAATAGACGTCGCAGAGCAGAGCTCACAGACAACAGAGGTCGCAGAGAAGTCTCTGAGCCATCAGAGCAGTCAAATCAAATCAAAGTTTATTTGTCACGTGCGCTTTTTTTCCTAGACTTGGCACTCCGGTACTGCTTGCCTTGTGGTAGTAGAGAGAACAGTCTATGACTGGGGTCTTTGATAATTTCTAGGGCCGTCCTCTGACACCACCTGGTGTAGAGGTCCTGGGTGGCAGGAAGCTTAGCCCAGTGATGTACTGGGCCGTACGCACTACCCTCTGTAGTGCTTTGCGGTCTGGAGGCCGAGCAATTGCCGTACCAGGCAGTGATGCAACCGGTCAGGACGCTCTCGATGGCGCAGCTGTAGAAGCTGCAGTCACTAAAGCTTTCAAGGGTAAGTCTCCTCCTCCTTAAAACAAAGTTATTGGAAGAAGGAAGTCAAAGACCTGAGTCTAAGAACACCACAGACAAGTACTGGTCTACAGTAAAGGATGGGAGAGGTCTCAGCATCAATCTACTGCTAGTCAAAACACTGGTCCACTTTAACTACTGGTCTACAGTAAAGGATGGGAGAGGTCTCAGCATCAATCTACTGCTAGTCAAAACACTGGCCCACTTTAACTACTGGTCTACAGTAAAGGATGGGAGAGGTCTCAGCATCAATCTACTGCTAGTCAAAACACTGGCCCACTTTAACACTTCTCTGTCTCTCTCCTTTAGAAATGTCCTACGGACGACCACCAGACTGCTAGAATATCAAGGGCACTTTAAGGCTGAGTCTCTGTACAGCACTGATGTGACATCAGCTGATGGAAGAAGGGCTTTATAAATACATTTGATTGATTGATTCTACAATTTTGGTCAAAGTCGCTGCTCACCTCTACACAGACATAGAAGGGGTGTGTGTGTGTGTGTGTGTGTGTGTGTGTGTGTAACCAGCATCTACAGAGCATGGTCTGACACGAAACTGAATGATTGCTGACCTGTAGCGTGAGCCTGGAGACAGATGGTTCATTGACAACAATACGTTCTATGTCCATGCTGCTTCAGTTTGACAATATGGTTGAGTTACAATATGTGATTATTAAGAGTTTCTGACATGTCAACATTATACTGATTGGACTAGATTGTGGACGACTCTTGGACTAGATTGAGGACAACTCTTGGACTAGATTGTGGACGACTCTTGGACTAGATTCTGAACGACTCTTGGACTAGATTGCGGACGACTCTTGGACTAGATTGTGGACGACTCTTGGACTAGATTGTGGACGACTCTTGAACTAGATTGTGGACGACTCTTGGACTAGATTGTGGACGACTCTTGGACTAGATTGTGGACGACTCTTGGACTAGATTGTGGACGACTCTTGGACTCGTTTGTGGACGACTCTTGGACTAGATTGTGGACGACTCTTGGACTAGATTGTGGACGACTCTTGGACTAGATTCTGAAGGACTCTTGGACTAGAATGTGGACGGCTCTTGGACTTAGATTGTGGACGGCTCTTGGACTAGATTGTGGACGACTCTTGGACTAGAATGTGAACGACTCTTGGACTAGATTGTGGACGACTCTTGGACTAGATTGTGGACGACTCTTGGACTAGATTGTGGACGACTCTTGGACTAGATTGTGGACGACTCTTGGACTAGATTGTGGACGACTCTTGGACTAGATTCTGAAGGACTCTTGGACTAGAATGTGACGACTCTTGGACTAGATTCTGAAGGACTCTTGGACTAGAATGTGGACGACTCTTGGACTACATTGCTGACGACTCTTGGACTAGATTGAGGATGACTCTTGGACTAGATTGAGGATGACTCTTGGACTAGATTGCGGACGACTCTTGGACTAGATTGCGGACGTCTCTTGGACTAGATTGTGGACGACTCTTGGACTAGATTGTGGACGACTCTTGGACTAGATTGTGGACGACTCTTGGACTAGATTGTGGACGACTCTTGGACTAGATTGAGGATGACTCTTGGACTAGATCATCCTAGGGTCCCAGGTGTCCTTAATGCTCCTGTTATTACCATCCTAGGGTCTCAGGTGTCCTTAATGCTCCTGTTATTACCACCCTACGGTCCCAGGTGTCCTTAATGCTCCTGTTATTACCATCCGAGGGTCCCAGGTGTCCTTAATGCTCCTTTTATTACCATCCTAGGGTCCCATGTGTCCTTAATGCTGCTGTTATTAGCATCCTAGGGTCCCAGGTGTCCTTAATGCTCCTTTTATTACCATCCTAGGGTCCCAGGTGTCCTTAATGCTCCTGTTATTACCATCCTAGGGTCCCAGGTGTCCTTAATGCTCCTTTTATTACCATCCTAGGGTCCCAGGTGTCCTTAATGCTCCTGTTATTACCATCCTAGGGTCCCAGGTGTCCTTAAGGCTCCTGTTTATGTCCATGTTGTTGTCCTACTCTACATGTTATTCCAACGAAAGGTCATTCCAGGTTCAACAAACAGCCTACAGGTCAGGCAGAAAGATTAAACAAGTCCAGGCATCATGTGACCTCTGTATAATCAGCTAAATTACCCCGTTGTGCATTGCCCACTGAGCAGCATAATAATGGAATGAATGTACAAATATCCAAATTAGAATTAGAACAAAAACAAGTTTTAACAGTGCAGTGGCAAAGACAACTGTTTATCACCTCTAACATAACCTGGTTAAACCTGGTACAGTCATTCATGTTAATCTAGTAACCTACTAATATAACCTGGTATGGTCATTCATGTTAATCTAGTAACCTACCAATATAACCTAGTACAGTCATTCATGTTAATCTAGTAACCTACTAATATAACCTGGTATGGTCATTCATGTTAATCTAGTAACCTACTAACATAACCTGGTTAAACCTAGTACAGTCATTCATGTTAATCTAGTAACCTACTAATATGACCTGGTATGGTCATTCATGTTAATCTAGTAACCTACTAATATAACCTGGTACAGTCATTCATGTTAATCTAGTAACCTACTAATATAACCTGGTTAAACCAGGTACAGTCATTCATGTTAATCTAGTAACCTACTAATATAACCTGGTTAAACCTGGTACAGTCATTCATGTTGTAAATGTCACCCCCTAGTGTAGTTGTAAACGGTCACCCCCTAGTGTAGTTGTAACTGTCACCCCCTAGTTTAGTTGTAATGGTCACCCCCTAGTGTAGTTGTAACTGTCACCCCCTAGTGTAGTTGTAACTGTCACCCCCTAGTGTAGTTGTAACTGTCACCCCTAGTGTAGTTGTAACTGTAACCCCTAGTGTAGTTGTAACTGTCACCCCTAGTGTAGTTGTAACGGTCACCCCTAGTGTAGTTGTAACTGTCACCCCTCGTGTAGTTGTAACTGTCACCCCTAGTGTAGTTGTAACTGTCACCCCTAGTGTAGTTGTAACTGTCACCCCTAGTGTAGTTGTAACTGTCACCACCTAGTGTAGTTGTAACTGTCACCCCCTAGTGTAGTTGTAACTGTCACCCCTAGTGTAGTTGTAACTGTCACCCCTAGTGTAGTTGTAACTGTCACCCCCTAGTGTAGTTGTAACGGTCACCCCTAGTGTAGTTGTAACTGTACCCCTAGTGTAGTTGTAACTGTCACCCCTAGTGTAGTTGTAACTGTCACCCCTAGTGTAGTTGTAACTGTCAACCCCTAGTGTAGTTGTAACTGTCACCCCTAGTGTAGTTGTAACGGTCACCCCTAGTGTAGTTGTAACTGTCACCCCTAGTGTAGTTGTAACTGTCACCCCTAGTGTAGTTGTAACTGTCACTGTCCCCTAGTGTAGTTGTAACTGTCACCCCTAGTGTAGTTGTAACTGTCACCCCCTAGTGTAGTTGTAACTGTCACCCCTAGTGTAGTTGTAACTGTCACCCTCTAGTGTAGTTGTAACTGTCACCCCTAGTGTAGTTGTAACTGTCACCCCTAGTGTAGTTGTAACTGTCACCCCTAGTGTAGTTGTAACTGTCACCCCTAGTGTAGTTGTAACTGTCACCCCTAGTGTAGTTGTAACTGTCACCCCTAGTGTAGTTGTAACTGTAACCCCTAGTGTAGTTGTAACTGTCACCCCTAGTGTAGTTGTAACTGTCACCCCTAGTGTAGTTGTAACTGTCACCCCTAGTGTAGTTGTAACTGTCACCCCTAGTGTAGTTGTAACTGTCACCCCTAGTGTAGTTGTAACAGTCACCCCCTAGTGTAGTTGTAACTGTCACCCCTAGTGTAGTTGTAACAATCACCCCCAAGTGTAGTTGTAACTGTCACCCCCTAGTGTAGTTGTAACTGTCACCCCTAGTGAAGTTGTAACTGTCACCCCTAGTGTAGTTGTAACTGTCACCCCTAGTGTAGTTATAACTGTCACCTCTAGTGTAGTTGTAACTGTAACCCCCTAGTGTAGTTGTAACTGTCACCCCCTAGTGTAGTTGTAACTGTCACCCCTAGTGTAGTTGTAACTGTCACCCCTAGTGTAGTTGTAACTGTCACCCCTAGTGTAGTTGTAAATGTCACCTCTAGTATAGTTGTAACTGTCACCTCTAGTGTAGTTGTAACTGTCACCCCTAGTGTAGTTGTAACTGTCACCCCTAGTGTAGTTGTAACTGTCACCCCTAGTGTAGTTGTAACTGTCACCCCTAGTGTAGTTGTAACTGTCACCCCTAGTGTAGTTGTAACTGTCACCCCTAGTGTAGTTGTAACAGTCACCCCTAGTGTAGTTGTAACTGTCACCCCTAGTGTAGTTGTAACTGTCACCCCTAGTGTAGTTGTAACTGTCACCCCTAGTGTAGTTGTAACTGTCACCCCTAGTGTAGTTGTAACTGTCACCCCTAGTGTAGTTGTAACTGTCACCCCTAGTGTAGTTGTAACTGTCACCCCCTAGTGTAGTTGTAACTGGTCACCCCTAGTGTAGTTGTAACTGTCACCCCTAGTGTAGTTGTAACTGTCACCCCTAGTGTAGTTGTAACTGTCACCCCTAGTGTCGTTGTAACTGTAACCCCTAGTGTAGTTGTAACTGTCACCCCTAGTGTAGTTGTAACTGTCACCCCTAGTGTAGTTGTAACTGTCACCCCTAGTGTAGTTGTAACTGTCACCCCTAGTGTAGTTGTAACTGTCACCCCTAGTGTAGTTGTAACTGTCACCCCTAGTGTAGTTGTAACTGTCACCCCTAGTGTAGTTGTAACTGTCACCCCCTAGTGTAGTGTAGTTGTAACTGTCACCCCCTAGTGTAGTTGTAACTGTCACCCCTAGTGTAGTTGTAACTGTCACCCCTAGTGTAGTTGTAACTGTCACCCCCTAGTGTAGTTGTAACGGTCACCCCCTAGTGTAGTTGTAACTGTCACCCCTAGTGAAGTTGTAACTGTCACCCCTAGTGTAGTTATAACTGTCACCTCTAGTGTAGTTGTAACGGTAACCCCCTAGTGTTGTTGTAACGGTCACCCCCTACTGTAGTTGTAACGGTCACCCCTAGTGTAGTTGTAACTGTCACCCCTAGTGTAGTTGTAACTGTCACCCCCTAGTGTAGTTGTAACTGTCACCCCTAGTGTAGTCGTAACTGTCACCCCCTAGTCTAACCCCTAGTGTAGTTGTAACTGTCACCCCTAGTGTAGTTGTAACTGTCACCCCTAGTGTAGTTGTAACTGTCACCCCTAGTGTAGTTGTAACAGTCACCCCCTAGTGTAGTTGTAACTGTCACCCCTAGTGTAGTTGTAACTGTCACCCCTAGTGTAGTTGTAACTGTCACCCCTAGTGTAGTTGTAACTGTCACCCCTAGTGTAGTTGTAACTGTCACCCCTAGTGTAGTTGTAACTGTCACCCCTAGTGTAGTTGTAACTGTCACCCCTAGTGTAGTTGTAACTGTCACCCCTAGTGTAGTTGTAACTGTCACCCCTAGTGTAGTTGTAACTGTCACCCCTAGTGTAGTTGTAACTGTAACCCCTAGTGTAGTTGTAACTGTCACCTCTAGTGTAGTTGTAACTGTCACCCCTAGTGTAGTTGTAACTGTCACCCCTAGTGTAGTTGTAACTGTCACCCCTAGTGTAGTTGTAACTGTCACCCCTAGTGTAGTTGTAACTGTCACCCCTAGTGTAGTTGTAACTGTCACCTCTAGTGTAGTTGTAACTGTCACCCCTAGTGTAGTTGTAACTGTCACCCCTAGTGTAGTTGTAACTGTCACCCCTAGTGTAGTTGTAACTGTCACCCCTAGTGTAGTTGTAACTGTCACCCCTAGTGTAGTTGTAACTGTCACCCCTAGTGTAGTTGTAACTGTCACCCCTAGTGTAGTTGTAACTGTCACCCCTAGTGTAGTTGTAACTGGTCACCCCCTAGTGTAGTTGTAACTGTCACCCCTAGTGTAGTTGTAACTGTCACCCCTAGTCTAACCCCTAGTGTAGTTGTAACTGTCACCCCTAGTGTAGTTGTAACTGTCACCCCTAGTGTAGTTGTAACTGTCACCCCTAGTGTAGTTGTAACTGTCACCCCTAGTGTAGTTGTAACTGTCACCCCTAGTGTAGTTGTAACAATCACCCCTAGTGTAGTTGTAACTGTCACCCCTAGTGTAGTTGTAACTGTCACCCCTAGTGAAGTTGTAACTGTCACCTCTAGTGTAGTTGTAACTGTAACCCCTAGTGTAGTTGTAACTGTCACCCCTAGTGTAGTTGTAACTGTCACCCCTAGTGTAGTTGTAACTGTCACCCCTAGTGTAGTTGTAACTGTCACCCCTAGTGTAGTTGTAACTGTCACCCCTAGTGTAGTTGTAACTGTCACCCCCTAGTGTAGTTGTAACTGTCACCCCTAGTGTAGTTGTAACTGTCACCCCTAGTGTAGTTGTAACTGTCACCCCTAGTGTAGTTGTAACTGTCACCCCTAGTGTAGTTGTAACTGTCACCCCCCTAGTGTAGTTGTAACTGTCACCCCTAGTGTAGTTGTAACTGTCACCCCTAGTGTAGTTGTAACTGTACCCCCCCTAGTGTAGTTGTAACTGTCACCCCCTAGTGTAGTTGTAACTGTCACCCCCTAGTGTAGTTGTAACTGTCACCCCTAGTGTAGTTGTAACTGTAACCCCTAGTGTAGTTGTAACTGTCACCCCTAGTGTAGTTGTAACTGTCACCCCTAGTGTAGTTGTAACTGTCACCCCTAGTGTAGTTGTAACTGTCACCCCTAGTGTAGTTGTAACTGTCACCCCTAGTGTAGTTGTAACGGTCACCCTGTGTAGTTGTAACTGTCACCCCTAGTGTAGTTGTAACTGTCACCCCTAGTGTAGTTGTAACTGGTCACCCCTAGTGTAGTTGTAACTGTCACCCCTAGTGTAGTTGTAACTGTAACCCCTAGTGTAGTTGTAACTGTCACCCCTAGTGTAGTTGTAACTGTCACCCCTAGTGTAGTTGTAACTGTCACCCCTAGTGTAGTTGTAACTGTCACCTCTAGTGTAGTTGTAACTGTCACGCCCTAGTGTAGTTGTAACTGTCACCCCTAGTGTAGTTGTAACTGTCACCCCTAGTGTAGTTGTAACTGTCACCCCTAGTGTAGTTGTAACTGTCACCCCTAGTGTAGTTGTAACTGTCACCCCTAGTGTAGTTGTAACTGTCACCTTTAGTGTAGTTGTAACGGTCACCCCTAGTGTAGTTGTAACTGTCACCCCTAGTGTAGTTGTAACTGTCACCCCTAGTGTAGTTGTAACTGTCACCCCTAGTGTAGTTGTAACTGTCACCCTCTAGTGTAGTTGTAACTGTCACCCCTAGTGTAGTTGTAACTGTCACCCCTAGTGTAGTTGTAACTGTAACCCCTAGTGTAGTTGTAACTGTAACCCCTAGTGTAGTTGTAACGGTCACCCCTTGGTGTAGTTGTAACTGTCACCCCTAGTGTAGTTGTAACTGTAACCCCTAGTGTAGTTGTAACTGTCACCCCTAGTGTAGTTGTAACTGTCACCCCTAGTGTAGTTGTAACTGTCACCCCTAGTGTAGTTGTAACTGTCACCCCTAGTGTAGTTGTAACTGTCACCCTCTAGTGTAGTTGTAACGGTCACCCTCTAGTGTAGTTGTAACGGTCACCCCTAGTGTAGTTGTAACTGTCACCCCTAGTGTAGTTGTAATGGTCACCCCCTAGTGTAGTTGTAACTGTCACCCCTAGTGTAGTTGTAACTGTAACCCCTAGTGTAGTTGTAACTGTCACCCCTAGTGTAGTTGTAACTGTCACCCCTAGTGTAGTTGTAACTGTAACCCCTAGTGTAGTTGTAACTGTCACCCCTAGTGTAGTTGTAACGGTCACCCCTAGTGTAGTTGTAACTGTCACCCCCTAGTGTAGTTGTAACTGTCACCCCTAGTGTAGTTGTAACTGTCACCCCTAGTGTAGTTGTAACTGTCACCCCTAGTGTAGTTGTAACTGTCACCCCTAGTGTAGTTGTAACTGTCACCCCTAGTGTAGTTGTAACTGTCACCCCTAGTGTAGTTGTAACTGTCACCCCTAGTGTAGTTGTAACTGTCACCCCTAGTGTAGTTGTAACTGTCACCCCTAGTGTAGTTGTAACGGTCACCCCTAGTGTAGTTGTAACTGTCACCCCTAGTGTAGTTGTAACTGTCACCCCTAGTGTAGTTGTAACTGTCACCCCTAGTGTAGTTGTAACTGTCACCCCTAGTGTAGTTGTAACTGTCACCCCTAGTCTAACCCCCTAGTGTAGTTGTAACTGTCACCCTAGTGTAGTTGTAACTGTCACCCCTAGTGTAGTTGTAACAGTCACCCCTAGTGTAGTTGTAACTGTCACCCCTAGTGTAGTTGTAACAATCACCCCTAGTGTAGTTGTAACTGTCACCCCTAGTGTAGTTGTAACTGTCACCCCTAGTGTAGTTGTAACTGTCACCCCTAGTGTAGTTGTAACTGTCACCTCTAGTGTAGTTGTAACTGTCACCCCTAGTGTAGTTGTAACTGTCACCCCTAGTGTAGTTGTAACTGTCACCCCTAGTGTAGTTGTAACGGTCACCCCTAGTGTAGTTGTAACTGTCACCCCTAGTGTAGTTGTAACTGTCACCCCTAGTGTAGTTGTAACTGTCACCCCCTAGTGTAGTTGTAACGGTCACCCCCTAGTGTAGTTGTAACAGTAACCCCTAGTGTAGTTGTAACGGTCACCCCCTAGTGTAGTTCAGAACAATAGATTCAGACACTATAGTATTGATAAATTACACTGTTCTCTGAGATCTCCAATGATATGCTCTCTCCCTCTCTCTCTCCCTTTCTCTCCTCGTCTCCCCCTCCCACCCCTGCTCTCCCTCTCTCCCTCTCTTCCCCCCTCCCACCCCTACTCTCCCTCTCTCCCTCTCTCTCCCCCTCCCACCCCTGCTCTCCCCCTCCCCCCCTCTCCCCTCCCACCCCTGCTCTCCCTCTCCCCCTCCCACCCCTGCTGTTCCCTCTCTCCCCTCCCACCCCTGCTCTCCCTCTCTCCCCCTCCCACCCTGCTCTCCCTCTCTCCCCCTCCCACCCCTGCTCTCCCTCTCTCCCCCTCCCACCCCTGCTCTCACTCTCCCCCTCCCACCCTGCTCTCCCTCTCTCCCCTCCCACCCTGCTCTCCCTCTCTCCCCCTCCCACCCTGCTCTCCCTCCCTCCCTCTCTCTCCCCTCCCACCCCTGCTCTCCCTCTCCCCTCCCACCCTGCTCTCCCTCTCTCCCCTCCCATCCTGCTCTCCCTCTCTCCCCTCCCACCCCTGCTCTCCCCTCTCCCCCTCCCACCCTGCTCTCCCTCTCTCCCCTTCCCACCCTGCTCTCCCTCCCTCCCTCTCTCTCCCCCTCCCACCCCTGCTCTCCCTCTCTCCCCCTCCCACCCTGCTCTCCCTCTCTCCCCCTCCCACCCTGCTCTCCCTCTCTCCCCTCCCACCCTGCTCTCCCTCTCTCCCCTTCCCACCCTGCTCTCCCTCCCTCCCTCTCTCCCCCCTCCCACCCCTGCTCTCCCTCTCCCCCTCCCACCCCTGCTCTCCCTCTCTCCCCCTCCCACCCTGCTCTCCCTCTCCCCCTCCCACCCTGCTCTCCCTCTCTCCCCTTCCCACCCTGCTCTCCCTCCCTCCCTCTCTCCCCCTCCCACCCCTGCTCTCCCTCTCTCCCCCTCCCACCCTGCTCTCCCTCTCTCCCCCTCCCACCCTGCTCTCCCTCTCTCCCCCTCCCACCCTGCTCTCCCTCTCTCCCCTCCCACCCTGCTCTCCCTCTCTCCCCCTCCCACCCTGCTCTCCCTCCCTCTCCCCCTCCCACCCCTGCTCTCCCTCTCTCCCCCTCCCACCCTGCTCTCCCCTCTCTCCCCTCCCACCCTGCTCTCCCTCTCTCCCCTCCCACCCTGCTCTCCCTCTCTCCCCTCCCACCCCTGCTCTCCCTCTCTCCCCCTCCCACCCTGCTCTCCCTCTCTCCCCTCCCACCCTGCTCTCCCTCTCTCCCCCTCCCACCCTGCTCTCCCTCTCCCCTCCCACCCCCTCTCCCCCCTCCCACCCCTGCTCTCCCTCTCTCCCCCTCCCACCCTGCTCTCCCTCTCCCCCCTCCCACCCTGCTCTCCCTCTCTCCCCCTCCCACCCTGCTCTCCCTCTCTCCCCCTCCCACCCTGCTCTCCCTCTCTCCCCTTCCCACCCTGCTCTCCCTCTCTCCCCTCCCACCCTGCTCTCCCTCCCCCTCCCACCCCTGCTCTCCCTCTCTCCCCCTCCCACCCTGCTCTCCCTCTCTCCCCCTCCCACCCTGCTCTCCCTCTCTCCCCCTCCCACCCTGCTCTCCCTCTCTCCCCTCCCACCCTGCTCTCCCTCCCTCCCTCTCTCCCCCTCCCACCCTGCTCTCCCTCTCTCCCCTCCCACCCTGCTCTCCCTCTCTCCCCCTCCCACCCTGCTCTCCCTCTCTCCCCCTCCCACCCTGCTCTCTCCTCCCCTCCCACCCTGCTCTCCCTCTCTCCCCCTTCCACCCTGCTCTCCCTCTCCCCCCTCCCACCCTGCTCTCCCTATCTCCCTCTCTCTCCCCCTCCCACCACTGCTCTCCCTCTCTCCCCCTCCCACCCCTGCTCTCCCCCTATTTCTCTGCAGCATGGGGTTGGGTAGGGGGCGGGCCTAGTTTCAGGGAGCCCCTGTGACACGACTGTGATTGGACGAGACAGTGCAGAGCCAGATCAAAGTGTTATACCAGTGGCCCTGGAGCAGAGAGTCGATAAGGCTGAGTGTCTGCAGCTACGCTGAGCAGTACTGAGAGACGGGACTGATCTCTATTGGAAGGGCTTTTCATTACGACAACAGGCTTTAGTCCGGTTCTGGAGAAACCATCCCATCTCAAATACATAGTGACAAGAGTGTCTTCACACAGGCTAAACGATACAGAATACTTGCACTTATTCGGGACCAAAATACGCACGTGAAACCAAGTCTATAACAGAGCACGGTATACTGTAGATAGGAGCACGGTCACAGTTCAGGATACTGTAGATAGGAGCACGGTATACTGTAGATAGGAGCACGGTATACTGTAGATAGGGCACGGCACGGATACTGCAGATAGGAGCACGGTATACTGTAGATAGGAGCACGGTCACAGATTCAGGATACTGCAGATAGGACACTGCAGTATTATGCAGATAGGAGCACGGTCACAGTTCAGTATACTGCAGATAGGAGCACGGAATACTGCAGATAGGAGCACGGTCACAGTTCAGGATACTGCAGATAGGAGCACGGTATACTGCAGATAGGAGCACGGTCACAGTTCAGTATACTGCAGATAGGAGCACGGAATACTGTAGATAGGAGCACGGTCACAGTTCAGGATACTGTAGATACAGTTGTGCAGATAGGAGCACGGTATACTGTAGATAGGAGCACGGTCACAGTTCAGTATACTGCAGATGGGGAACGGTATACTGCAGATAGGGGACACAGTCACAGTTCAGTGTACTGCAGATAGGAGCACGGACACAGTTCAGGATACTGCAGATAGGGCATGGTCACAGTTCAGTATACTGCAGATAGGAGCACGGTCACAGTTCAGTGTACTGCAGATAGGTCACAGTTCAGTATACTGCAGATAGGGACAGGCACAGCTCAGTATACTGCAGATAGGAGCACGGTATACTGCAGACACGGTCACAGTTCAGTGTACTGCAGATAGGGGCACGGTATACTGCAGATAGGAGCACAGTCACAGTTCAGTACTGCAGATAGGGCACGGTATACTGCAGATAGGAGCACGGTCACAGTTCAGTGTACTGCAGATACGGACACAGTTCAGATATACTGCAGATAGGAGCACAGGCACAGTTCAGTGTACTGCAGATAGGCGCACGGACACAGTTCAGTATACCGCAGAAAGAATGTGGCTGTCTGTTTATTGGTATATGGCATCACCAGCTGTAAAATGTTAACTCAGATTGTTTGGAGAAACTCACTGTATGGAGAAAACTGTATGGACTCACTGTATGGAGAAACTCACTGTATGGAGAAACTCACTGTATGGAGAAACTCACTGTATGGAGAAACTCACTGTATGGAGAAACTCACTGTATGGAGAAACTCACTGTATGGAGAAACTCACTGTATGGTGGAGAAACTCACTGTATGGAGAAACTCACTGTATGGAGAAACTCACTGTATGGAGAAACTCACTGTATGGAGAAACTCACTGTATGGAGAAACTCACTGTATGGAGAAACTCACTGTATGGGAAACTCACTGTGGAGAAACTCACTGTATGGAGAAACTCACTGTATGGAGAAACTCACTGTATGGAGAAACTCACTGTATGGTCCTGTATGGTGGAGAAACTCACTGTATGGTGAACTCACTGGAGAAACTCACTGTATGGGAGAAACTCACTGTATGGAGAAACTCACTGTATGGAGAAACTCACTGTATGGTGTAACTCACTGTATGGAGAAACTCACTGTATGGAGAAACTCACTGTATGGAGAAACTCACTGTATGGAGAAACTCACTGTATGGAGAAACTCACTGTATGGAGAAACTCACTGTATGGTGAAACTCACTGTATGGAGTCACTGTATGGTGAAACTCACTGTATGGAGAAACTCACTGTATGGAGAAACTCACTGTATGAAACTCCTGTATGGTAAACTCACTGTATGGAGAAACTCACTGTATGGAGAAACTCACTGTCCTGTATGGAGAAACTCACTGTATGGAGAAACTCACTGTATGGTGTAACTCACTGTATGGTGAAACTCACTGTATGGATAAACTCACTGTATGGAGAAAAACTCACTGTATGGAGAAATGTATGTATGAGAAACTCCTGAGAAACTCACTGTATGGAGAAACTCACTGTATGGTCCTGTATGGTGTAACTCACTGTATGGAGAAACTCACTGTATGGTCCTGTAGAAACTCACTGTTTGGAGAAACTCACTGTATGGTCCTGTATGGAGAAACTCACTGTATGGAGAAACTCACTGTATGGAGAAACTCACTATATAGCTTTTGACTCAATGTGACATATAAATTGATGGAAATATGTGTTTGTGGAAAACACACAACATTATAAAAATCCATGTATACAAACAAAGTGTGTGGTTAAAATAGGAAAAACCACACAGATGTATTTCCTCAGAGCCGTGGGGTGAGACAGGGATGCAGCTTGAGCCCCACCCTCTTCAATATTTATATATATATATCAATGAATTGGTGAGGGCACAAGAACAGTATGCAACACCCGGCCTCACCCTACTAGAATCTGAAGTCTAATCAAATCAAATTTTATTAGTCACATGAACATGTTTAGCTGATGTTATTGTGAGTGTAGTGAAATGCTTGTGCTTCTCGTTCTGACAGTGCAGCAATATCTAACAAATGTCTACTGTTTTCAGGTGATCTGGTGCTTCTGTCCCCAACCAAGGAGGTTCTACAGCAGCACCTAGATCTCCTGCACAGATTCTGTCAGACCTGGGCCCTGACAGTAAATCTCAGTAAGACCAAAATAATGGTGTTCCAAAAAAAATCCAGTTGCCAGGACCACGAACACAAATTCCACCTGGACACTGTTGCCCTAGAGCACACAAAAAAACTATACATACCTTGGCCTAAACATCAGCGCCACAGGTAACTTCCACAAAGCTGTGAACGATCTGAGAGACAAGGCAAGAAGGGCATTCTATGCCATCAAAAGAACTTACAATTTCACATCCCAATTAGGATTTGGCTAAAAATACTTTCATAACAAAGCCATCACCTACAGAGAGATGAACCTGGAGAAGAGTCCCCTAAGCAAGCTGGTCCTGGGGCTCTGTTTACAAACACAAACAGACCCCACAGAACCTGAGGACAGCAGCACAATTAGACCCAACCAAATCATGAGAAAACAAAAAGATAATTAATTTACACACTGGAAAGAATTAACAAAAAAACAGAGCAAACTAGAATGCTATTTGCCCCTAAACAGAGAGTACACAGTGGCAAAATACCTGACCACTGTGACTGAACCAAACTTAAGGAAAGCTTTGACTATGTACAGACTCAGTGAGCATAGCCTTGCTATTGAGAAAGGCCACCATAGGCAGACCTGGCTCTCAAGAAAGACAGGCTATGTTCACACTGCCCACAAAATGAGGTGGAAACTGAGCTGCACTTCCTAACCTACTGCCAAACTGGAGACACATATTTCCCTCAGATTACACAGATGCACAAATAATTTGAAAACAAATCCAATTTGGATAAACTCCCATATCTACTGGGTGAAATACCACAGTGAGCCATCATCACAGCAGCAGGATGTGTGACCTGTTGCCACCAGAAAAGGGCAACCAGTGGAGCATAAACATTGTAAATACAACTTATTTGTGTATTTTCCCTTTCATACTTCCAACTAGTTACACATTGTTACATCACTGTACATAGCCTTTATATGTGACCCGTGTCAAGAAACTAGGTGTCACGCCCTGGTCTTAGTATTTTGTGTTTTCTTTATTACTTTGGTCAGGCCAGGGTGTGACATGTGTTTTGTCTTGGGGTTTTGTTAGGTATTGGGTTTGTGGCTTAGTGGGGGTATCTAGCATAGTCTATGGCTGTCTAGAGTGGTTCTCAATCAGAGGCAGGTGTTTATCGTTGTCTCTGATTGGGAACCATATTTAGGCAGCCATATTCGTTGAGTGTTTCGTGGGTGATTGTTCCTGTCTTTGTGTTTGTTGTCACCAGATAGGCTGTTTAGGTTTTCTCACATTTATTGTTTTTGTTAGTTTATTCATGTATAGTTTTCTTAATTAAAAATCATGAATAATAATCACGCTGCATTTTGGTCCGCCTCTACTTCACCTAAAGGAAACCGTAACACCTGGTGTATGTCACACATCACTACTTCACAGGGGAAGCCTCTTATCAAAATATGTTTTTTGGGGGGGGCAGAAATACCTTTTTAATAACAAAACTTGTACGCCATCTGCAAATACAATTGTTAAATAACAAAGTAAAGTTAGTTTAGCCATGGAAAAAATTAAGGAACCTTCTCGTTTGGCAATGATTGGCTAAGATAATTGACGGGCTGGACATGCTGAGAGATGAGTTCGGATTGGTCTGCCATGTAAGCATGTTTCTGTCTATAACATGAGCTGCTACGTATGTTTGGATAATCCTGTCTACAGTAATGTTTTTAGAAAGATATAAAGAACTGAAATAGTTTTGCTACTGTTCTCAACATTGCTGCCCTGAAGTTAATAGCTCTATCAACAAATCTTAGTGGGAAAACTTTGTGCCAATGAAAATGAATCCCTGATTTAGTTGTCTTCTTGGTGACTGGGGGGCAGCTTTGAGTAGCTTGGATGAATAAGGTGCCCAGAGTAAACTGCCTGCTACTCAGCCATAAAAGCTAGAATATGCATATGTATATTTTGAAAACACTCTGACGAGTCTAAAACTGTTTGAATGATGTCTGTGAGTATAACAGAACTCATATGGCAGGGGAAAACATGAGAAAAATCCAATCAGGAAGTGGAAAATCTGAGGATTGTAGTTTTTCAACTCATTGCCATTCCAATATACAGTGTCTGTGGGGTCAATTGCACTTCCTAAGGCTTCCACTAGATGTCAACAGTCTTTAGAACGTTGTTTCAGGCTTCTACTGTGAAGGAGGGGGGGAATGAGAGGGGATTGAGCCAGGTGTCTGGCAGAGTGCCATGGGCTCGTGACGCACGTTCACGTGAAAGTTACCTTGCGTTCCATTGCTTTTCTACAGACAAAGGAATTCTCCGGTTGGAACATTATTGAAGATTTATGATAAAAACATCCTAAAGATTGATTCTATACTTCGTTTGACATGTTTCTACGGACTGTAACAGAACTTTTGACTTCGTCGTTAGTTTGGATTTGTTTACCAAACGCGCTAACAAAAGGAGGTGTTTGGACATAAATGATGAACACATCAAACATTTATTGTGGATCTGGGATTCCTGCGAGTGCATTCTGATGAAGATCATCAAAGGTAAGTGAATATTTATATTTCTGACTAATGTTGACACCACAACATGGCAGATATATTTTTGGCTTGTTTGGGCTCTGAGCGCCGTACTCAGAGTATTGCATGGTATGCTTTTTCTGTAAAAAAAATGTGAAATCTGACACAGCGGTTGCATTAATTAAGGAGAAGTTTATCTAAAATTCCATGCATAACAGTTGTATCTCTTATCAATGTTTATTGTGAGTATTTCTGTAAATTGATGTGGCTCTCTGCAAAATCACTGCATGTTTTGGATATAAATATTCAAAACCTGCATGAGATTTTTGGATATAAATATGCACTTTATAAAACAAATCATACATGTATTGTGTAACATGAAGTCCTATGAGTGTCATCTGATGAAGATCATCAAAGGTTAGTGATTCATTTTATCTATATTTCTGCTTTTTGTGACTCCTCTCTTTGATTGGAAAAATGGCTGTGTTTTTCTGTGACTTGATGGTGACCTAACATTGATCGTTTGTGGTGCTTTCGCTGTAAAGCCTTTTTGAAATCAGACACTGTGGCTGGATTAACAAGAATTATCTTTAAAATGGTGTAAAATACTTGTATGCTTAAGGAATTTTAATTTAGAGATTTTCATTGTTTTGAATTTGGCGCCCTGCACTTTCACTGGCTATTGGCGTTACCATCCCACAATCCCCAGAGAGGTTAAAAAAAACTCTTCCCTTCCCTTCATTCCTCTCCCCTCCCCTCCTCTCCTCTTCTCTCCCCTCCCCTTCCTCTCCTCTCCCTTCCCCTCTTCTCTCCCCTCCCTGCCCCTCCTCTCCCCTCCCCCTGCCTCTCCTCTCCCCATCTCCCCTCCCTCTCCACTCCCCTTCCACTCCTCTCCTCTTCCATCTCCGCTCCTCTCATCTCCCCTCATCTCTCCTCTCATCTCCCTCCTCTCATCTCCCCTCTCCCTCTCCCCTCCTCTCTCTCTCCGCTCCTCTCCCCTCCAGAATGACATAAAATGTCTTCTAGTTTTTAATTTCCAGATTGAATTTTTTTTTAATATCCATGTTTCATCTGTGTAGTTACCACCCATTACTCCACCGAGAGAAGAACAGAAAGCACAATGGACAGATCGAATTGATTTATAACGCCCATTACTATAACAATAACCTGTGTCCCCTGTTTTATCCACTAACAGCTACATTACGATTACAATAACCTGTTTTATCCACGAACAGCATTAGAGTACAGTACACACAGTACACACACAGTACACACAGTACACACACAGTACACACAGTACACACACAGTACACACAGTACACACACACAGTACACACACAGTACACACAGTACACATACAGTACACACACAGTACACACAGTACACACACAGTACACACAGAGTACACACACAGTACACACAGTACACACACATACACAGTACACACAGAGTACACACAGTACACACAGTACACACACAGTACACACACAGTACACACAGTACACACAGTACACACACAGTACACACAGTACACACACAGTACACACACAGTACACACAGTACACACACACACAGTACACATACAGTACACACACAGTACACACACAGTACACAGTACACAGTACACACAGTACACACACAGTACACAGTACAGTACACACAGTACACACACAGTACACACATACACACACAGTACACACAGTACACACAGAGTACACACAGAGTACACACACAGTACACACACAGTACACATACAGTACACACACAGTACACACAGAGTACACACAGTACACATACAGTACACACACAGTACACATACATTACACACACAGTACACACAGAGTACACACAGAGTACACACAGTACACAGTACACACACAGTACACACAGTACACACACAGTACACACAGTACACACACAGTACACACACAGTACACACACAGTACACACACAGTACACATACAGTACACATACAGTACACACACAGTACACACACAGTACACACAGTACACACAGTACACACACAGTACACACACAGTACACACACAGTACACATACAGTACACACACAGTACACACAGTACACACACAGTACACACACAGTACACATACAGTACACACACAGTACACACACAGTACACACACAGTACACATACAGTACACACACAGTACACACACAGTACACACACAGTGCACACACAGTACACATACAGTACACACACAGTACACACACAGTACACACACAGTACACACACAGTACACACAGTACACAGAATACACACAGTACACACATTAGTACACACACAGTACACACACACAGTGCTCACACACAGTACACACACAGTTCACACATACAGTACACACACAGTACACATACAGTACACACAGTACACACACAGTACATACAGTACACACATAGTACACACTTTTCCACACACAGTACACACACAGTACACATACAGTACACACACAGTAACATTACACACACAGTACACACACAGTACACACACAGTACACACACAGTACAGTACAGTACACACACAGTACACACACAGTACACACAGTAGTACAACACACACACACAGTACACACACAGTACAACACAGTACACATACAGTACACACACAGTACACACACAGTACACACACACAGTAGTGTACACACACAGTAGACATACACACATACAGTACACATACAGTACACACACAGTAGACACACAGTACACACACAGTAAAGCCCTCCCACAAAATTGATGTCAAAAGTGACTAAATAACAACATTGAATAATTTAAATGACTGTAAGCCATTATTTAAAAATAATTCAGTATGAATGTCTTGGGATGTGCAGTTCTCCTGCTCGGCTTCCTGTACAACACATTTCATTTCCTCTCTCCGTTCAACTGCCCTCGTCGTGTGAAGCCCAATCTGAGCCTCCTGACAAGAGAAGTCAGTTCAACTGATGAACTACTGAAAAGATTCATTCTTTTCCACCCCGACCGACAGACAGAACAGGAGAGGCTCAACAATATCTTTCTACCAAGAGTTAATGATTTCAAAGGGGAGCTGAGACCAGAGCCGGACGAGACTTCGGGATGAGTTATCGAGATTCTCAACTCAACTAGATGTTCTACTCCTACTGGTCTTCATTCTCCTCCTCCACTACACCCCACAGCCCCCTGCCTCTGGGAAGAAAACCAACGCTAAGCTAAACAAACCTCTCCTCTCTTTTCTCTCTCAGTGTTGTACCAGGTAGTCCATCCATATCAATGATAGTACGCAGTGGCTGTACTCTGTACATTTGAAAGCAGAGAGAGACAGAGACAGAGACAGAGAGGAGAGATGGGGGAGAGAGAGAGATGGGGGAGAGAGAGAGAGAGAGAGAGAGAGAGAGAGAGAGAGAGAGAGAGGAGAGAGAGAGAGAGAGAGAGAGATGGAGAGAGAGAGAGAGAGAGAGAGAGAGAGAGAGAGAGAGAGAGAGAGAGAGAGAGAGAGAGGGAGAGAGAGAGAGGAGAGGTGGGGAGAGATAGAGAGAGAGAGGGAGAGAGGAGAGAGATGGGGGGAGAGAGAGAGTCAGAGATGAGAGATGGGGGAGAGAGAGAGATGGGAGAGAGAGAGAGTTAGAGAGGAGAGAGATGGGGGGAGAGTGCAGATAGACCTCTCCTCTCAGCCCTGGGTATCAGTGAGAGCTCTAGAGCAGAGAGAGAGATGGGGAGAGAGAGAGAGAGAGAGACACAAGAGAGAGAGAGAGTCTACACAGAGAGAGAGAGATGGGAAGAGACAGAGAGTCACGGACCAGAGGTCTTGTTCCCAGGCAGAGAGAGAGAGAGTTCAGATACCCCACAAGGCAGGAGACCACAGAGAGAGAGTGGTTCGCGCCCTCAGCTAACAACCCTGGCCGGTAAGATGTTTAGATTCAACCAATCCCTATAGAGAGAGAGAGATGGGGAGACTCAAGATGGGGGGAGAGAGAGAGAGAGAGAGAGATGGGGAGAGATTTGAGTTCCGAAAGAGCAGTAATAGACGAGCAAGGAGAGAGACTGTCATACACAGTGTAAGGGGAGAGAGAAGAGTACATAAGGATAATGCTGATGAGTGATGGTACAGAGCAGATAGGAGAGAGATAGATGAGATGGGGGGAGTAGATACATATGAGATAGAGATGGGGAGAGAGTGGAGTTAAAGTGGCTAGGATACATGAGAGAGATGCAGTCGATGAGAGAGTAGAGTATCAACGGAGAGAGAGAGAATGAGGGTAAGTAACATTATAGAGAGAGTTTGGGGAGAGTGAGAGATTTAGGAGAGATTCCCAGAGAAGTGGAGGAGTAGAGTCAGTGGGGGAGAGAGAGAGAGAGAGTGGGGGGTGGCATAACCTCAGAGAGAGAATGTTGGGAGAGAGAGAGGGGGGGAGAGAGAGAGAGAGAGAGTGGGGGGAGAGTTTTAAGTTCCTCGGGACAGAGAGAGAGAGAGAGAGAGAGAGAGAGAGAGAGGGTGAGAGAGAGCGAGAGAGAAGCCTGCAGTATGAAGCTGGAGCCCTGGGGAGGCGGTTTCTATAGACGTGCATCTCATATCCTCTCTCCACCTCTCCTCTCAGCCCTGGAGGGTGTCAGTGGGGCTCTATGAGCATGCAGACATCCTCTCCCCTATAGAGATGTTCATAGCACTACACACTCACAACCATAGAGGTGTTCACAGTACTACACACTACACAACCATAGAGGTGTTCACAGTACTACACACTACACAACCATAGAGGTGTTCACAGTTCTACTACACAACCATAGAGGTGTTCACAGTACTAGCACACTACACAACCATAGAGGTGTTCACAGTACTACACACTACACAACCATAGAGGTGTTTACAGTACTACACACTACACAACCATAGAGGTGTTCACAGTACTACACAACCATAGAGGTGTTCAGAGTACTACACACTACACAACCATAGAGGTGTTCACAGTACTACACACTACACAACCATAGAGGTGTTTACAGTACTACACACTACACAACCATAGAGGTGTTCACAGCACTACACACTACCAGTGAGTGTTCACAGTACTACCACTACACAACCATAGAGGAGTGTTCAATGGTTCACACTACACAACCTGATGTAGAGGTGAAGCACAGACTCAAACACCACACACCCTAAGACAGTCACCAAGCTCACAGTACTACACACTCAAACCAAGAACAACACAGCACCTTTTCACACAGTCAGAAGATGTTGCCCCATAATCTTAACAGGAGACACTTCCATCTAGGGTTTGGTTCAAACATTCAGCTACAAACCCTGATGTGAAAGCCTCTAGAAACCTGAAGTCAGACTCAAACACCATCTATAAACCTGAAGACAGTCAGCAAGCTCCATCTATAAACCTGAAGACAGTCAAGTAACTCCATCTATAAACCTTTTCAACAGGAGTACACTCCATCTATAAACCTGAATCATAAAGTACACTTCCATCTATAAGGTTGAAACAGTCAGCAGTACACTCCATCTATAAACCTGAAGTCATACAACCTGAAGTCAAAGTACACTCCATCTATAAACCTGAAGTCAGCAGTACACTCCATCTATAAACCTGAAGACAGTCAGCAGTACACTCCATCTATAAACCTGAAGTCAGTCAGCAGTACACTCCATCTATAAACCTGAAGTCAGTCAGCAGTACACTCCATCTATAAACCTGAAGTCAGCAGTACACTCCATCTATAAACCTGAAGTCAGTCAGCAGTACACTCCATCTATAAACCTGAAGTCAGTCAGCAGTACACTCCATCTATAAACCTGAAGACAGTCAGCAGTACACTCCATCTATAAACCTGAAGACAGTCAGCAGTACACTCCATCTATAAACCTGAAGACAGTCAGCAGTACACTCCATCTATAAACCTGAAGTCAGCAGTACACTCCATCTATAAACCTGAAGTCAGCAGTACACTCCATCTATAAACCTGAAGTCAGTCAGCAGTACACTCCATCTATAAACCTGAAGACAGTCAGCAGTACACTCCATCTATAAACCTGAAGTCAGCCGTACACTCCATCTATAAACCTGAATTCAGCCGTACACTCCATCTATAAACACTCCATCTATAAACACTCCATCTATAAATACTCCATCTATAAACACTTCATCTATAAACACTTCATCTATAAACACTTCATCTATAAACACTCCACCTATAAACACTTCATCTATAAACACTCCATCTATAAACACTTCATCTATAAACACTTCATCTATAAACACTCAATCTATAAACACTCCATCTATAAACACTCCATCTATAAACACTTCATCTATAAACACTCCATCTATTATAAACCTGAAGTCATCTATAAACACTCCATCTATAAACCTAAACACCCATCTTAAACAGTCAACTATAAACACTCCATCTATAAACACCAACTATAAACACTCCATCTATAAACAAATCTATAAACACTCCATCTATAAACACTAATCTATAAACACTCCATCTATAAACACTTAATCTATAAACACTCCATCTATAAACACTCCATCTATAAACACTCATCTATAAACACTCCATCTATAAACACTCCATCTATAAACACTCCATCTATAAACACTCCATCTATAAACACATCTATAAACACTCCATCTATAAACACTCCATCTATAAACACTCCATCTCCATCTATAAACCATCTTCATCTTGTTCCCAAAAGAAGAGAGTAGATGTATAGATATTCTCAGAATGTCATTTCAGAGAGCGACCCCCCTCCCTCCCTCCCTATAAACCTCCCCCCTCCCCCCTCCATCCCTCTCTCCCTCCCTCACCACTAAACCTCCCTCCAGTCTCCCTCCCCCCTCCCTCCCTCCCTATCACCCTGAAACATTCACAGCTCGTGTCATGTCTTACAACATCAAGGTTATATGATTTTTAAGATGAATGGTACCTCGTTATTTAATCATTAAGGCCTATAAGCCCAGAGTCATGACAGGATATATCCGGGAAGAGGACCAACATCCATCTAATAGCCAGCTTCCTTTTCCACAACATTATGTTTGCCTGTTCGTTTGTAAGTTCACCATCATGATTCAACTTATCCTTCAACTTAGCAAAATAAGTCATTTTATAGCAGAAAAATACAAAAAATAAGTTACAGGCCATGAAGGCTCAATATCTATATCTTAGAAACGAGTTACAGGCCGTGAAGGCTCAATATCTAGCCTTAGAAACAGTTACAGGCCATGAAGGCTCAATAAAGCCTTAGAAACGAGTTACAGGCCATGAAGGCTCAATATCTAGCCTTAGAAACGAGTTACAGGTAAAGAGCTCAATTTCACTTAGCTGAGTTACAGGCCATTTCAGGCTCAATATCTAGCCTTAGAAACAGTTACAGGCCGTGAAATAAAACCTCATTACAGGCCACTCCAATACTAGCCTGAAACGAGTTACAGCCATGAAGGCTCCTTATCTAGATAAAACAGTAACATAATTTATCTAGCCTTAGTGAGGCTCCTCAGCCTGCTGACCTCAGCAGTTCTACCTCTATAAACCTGAATTACAGGCCAGCCCATCTGGGCTAAAGAGCCTCTCTCATCTGCTAAACAGTCCATTCCCTTCCCTTCTATAAACACTTCTTATAAACCTTCATTATAAACCAAACTTCTATTCCTTTCTATAAACAATCTATAAACACCAACCCTCCCTCCCTCTCCTCTATCACCAGCTGCAGCCCACTCCTCTATCTCTTCTCTTCTCCTCTATAAACCCTCCAACCCTCCTCCTCTCTTTTCTCCTCTCCTCCCTCTCCTCTCCATCTATCTCCTCTCCTCTCCTCTCCTCTATAAACACTCCTCTCCTCTCCTCTCCTCTCACTCTCTCTCTCTCTCCCTCTTCTCCTCTCTCTCTCCTCTCTCCCCTCCATCTCTCAGCAGCTTCATCTTAAACCTCCATCTAAACATCTCCATCCACTCCTCTCCGATCTCTCCCCTTCATCTCCCTAAACACTCCCCCTAAACCCCCTATCTATAAACCTTCTCTATAAACCCCGCCCCCTCCTTCTCCTCCCCTCTACTCCCTACTCCTATCTCCTCCCCCTCGCCTCCCTACTCCTTTCCTCCCCCCGCTCCCTACCCTCCCCCCGCCTCGCTCCCCTACTCCTTCTCCCCCCCTCGCTCCCTACTCCCTCCCTCCTCCCCCTCACTCTCTCCCTCCTCTCCTCTCCCCATCAGCTGCTCCTCTCCCCTCTGCTAAATATGACATAGAGCCATTTTCTCCAGTTAGGACTGTTTCAGGATGAACACACCATCTCTCCATTGTTATGTTACATGACCATGTCTCCCTGGGGAAGAGAAAACCAGCGTAGCTTTTTTACGCTGCTGCATGTGTGTGTGTGTGTGTGTGTGTGTGTGTGTGTGTGTGTGTGTGTGTGTGTGTGTGTGTGTGTGTGTGTGTGTGTGGAATTATTTAGCGAGAGAGAGACAGAGAAGACAGAAAAGAGAGAGAGGCCAGAGAGAGACAGAGAGACAGCGAGAGAGAGGAGAGAGAGAGAGAGGGAGAGGAGAGAGAGAGAGAGAGGGGAGAGAGAGAGAGAGAGGAGAGACAGTCGAGAGAGAGAGAAAGAGAGAGACTAAGAGAGAAACAGAGAGACAGCGAGAGAGATAGAGAGAAAAAAGAGAACAGGTGTTGTGATTCCTGGAGGGTTGAAGACCTGTGAAGGATCATGGGGATTGTCACTGGTGTAAATACTCCCTCAAATACCGACAAAAAAATCACTACCACCATCTATAACAAACCCCCTAGGCTATAACACTCTCATCTCTCTTCTCTTACAGGCACAACTACCACCATCTATAACAAACACCCCTAGGCTATACAGGCACAACTACCACCATCTATAACAAACACCCCTAGGCTATACACCCCTGAACTACCACCATCTATAACAAACACCCCTCTTCCTTCTATACAGGCACAACTACCACCATCTATAACAAACATCCCCTAGGCTATACAGGCACAACTACCACCATCTATAACAAACACCCCTAGGCTATATAACTACTCACCATCTATAACAAACACCCCTAGGCTATATAACTACCACCTCTATATCCCCCCCCGCCTCCTCTATAACAAACACCCCTAGGCTATATAACTACCACCATCTATAACAAACACCCCTAGGCTACAGGCACAACTACCACCATCTATAACAAACACCCCTAGGCTATATAACTACCACCATCTATAACAAACACCCCTAGGCTATATAACTACCACCATCTATAACAAACACCCCTAGGCTATATAACTACCACCATCTATAACAAACACCCCTAGGCTATATAACTACCACCATCTATAACAAACACCCCTAGGCTGCTGCGTGTATAACTACCACCATCTATAACAAACACCCTAGGCTATATAACTACCACCATCTATAACAAACACCCCTAGGCTATATAACTACCACCATCTATAACAAACACCCCTAGGCTATATAACTACCACCATCTATAACAAACACCCCTAGGCTATACAGGCTAGACTAACAAACACCATCTATAACATCAAACACCCCTAGGCTATACAACTACCACCATCTATAACAAACACCCCTAGGCTATACAGGCACAACTACCACCATCTATAACAAACACCCCTAGGCTATATAACTACCACCATCTATAACAAACACCCCTAGGCTATAACTACCACCATCTATAACAAACACCCCTAGGCTATATATAACTACCACCATCTATAACAAACACCCCTAGGCTATATAACTACCACCATCTATAACAAACACCCCTAGGCTATATAACTACCACCATCTATAACAAACACCCCTAGGCTATATAACTACCACCATCTATAACAAACACCCCTAGGCTATACAACTACCACCATCTATAACAAACACCCCTAGGCTATATAACTACCACCATCTATAACAAACACCCCTAGGCTATATAACTACCACCATCTATAACAAACACCCCTAGGCTATATAACTACCACCATCTATAACAAACACCCCTAGGCTATATAACTACCACCATCTATAACAAACACCCCTAGGCTATACAGGCACAACTACCACCATCTATAACAAACACCCCTAGGCTATATAACTACCACCATCTATAACAAACACCCCTAGGCTATACAACTACCACCATCTATAACAAACACCCTAGGCTATACAACTACCACCATCTATAACAAACACCCCTAGGCTATATAACTACCACCATCTATAACAAACACCCCTAGGCTATACAACTACCACCATCTATAACAAACACCCCTAGGCTATATAAGGCACCACCATCTATAACAAACACCCCTAGGCTATACAACTACCACCATCTATAACAAACACCCCTAGGCTATATAACTACCACCATCTATAACAAACACCCCTAGGCTATACATAACTACCACCATCTATAACAAACACCCCTAGGCCTAGGCTATACAACTACCACCATCTATAACAAACACCCCTAGGCTATACAACTACCACCATCTATAACAAACACCCCTAGGCTATACAGGCACAACTACCACCATCTATAACAAACACCCCTAGGCTATATAACTACCACCATCTATAACAAACACCCCTAGGCTATACAACTACCACCATCTATAACAAACACCCCTAGGCTATATAACTACCACCATCTATAACAAACACCCCTAGGCTATATAACTACCACCATCTATAACAAACACCCTAGGCTATACAACTACCACCATCTATAACAAACACCCCTAGGCTATATAACTACCACCATCTATAACAAACACCCCTAGGCTATACAACTACCACCATCTATAACAAACACCCCTAGGCTATACAACTACCACCATCTATAACAAACACCCCTAGGCTATATAACTACCACCATCTATAACAAACACCCTAGGCTATATAACTACCACCATCTATAACAAACACCCCTAGGTTATACAGGCACAACTACCACCATCTATAACAAACACCCCTAGGCTATATAACTACCACCATCTATAACAAACACCCCTAGGCTATACAGGCACAACTACCACCATCTATAACAAACACCCCTAGGCTATACAGGCACAACTACCACCATCTATAACAAACACCCCTAGGCTATATAACTACCACCATCTATAACAAACACCCCTAGGCTATACAGGCACAACTACCACCATCTATAACAAACACCCCTAGGCTATATAACTACCACCATCTATAACAAACACCCCTAGGCTATATACAACTACCACCATCTATAACAAACACCCCTAGGCTATATAACTACCACCATCTATAACAAACACCCCTAGGCTATATAACTACCACCATCTATAACAAACACCCCTAGGCTATATAACTACCACCATCTATAACAAACACCCCTAGGCTATATAACTACCACCATCTATAACAAACACCCCTAGGCTATACAGGCACAACTACCACCATCTATAACAAACACCCCTAGGCTATATAACTACCACCATCTATAACAAACACCCCTAGGCTATATAACTACCACCATCTATAACAAACACCCCTAGGCTATATAACTACCACCATCTATAACAAACACCCCTAGGCTATACAACTACCACCATCTATAACAAACACCCCTAGGCTATACAGGCACAACTACCACCATCTATAACAAACACCCCTAGGCTATACAACTACCACCATCTATAACAAACACCCCTAGGCTATATAACTACCACCATCTATAACAAACACCCCTAGGCTATATAACTACCACCATCTATAACAAACACCCCTAGGCTATATAACTACCACCATCTATAACAAACACCCCTAGGCTATACAGGCACAACTACCACCATCTATAACAAACACCCCTAGGCTATATAACTACCACCATCTATAACAAACACCCCTAGGTTATACAGGCACAACTACCACCATCTATAACAAACACCCCTAGGCTATATAACTACCACCATCTATAACAAACACCCCTAGGCTATATAACTACCACCATCTATAACAAACACCCCTAGGCTATACAGGCACAACTACCACCATCTATAACAAACACCCCTAGGCTATATAACTACCACCATCTATAACAAACACCCCTAGGCTATATAACTACCACCATCTATAACAAACACCCCTAGGCTATATACCATCTATAACAAACACCTAGGCTATCTACCACCATCTATAACAAACACCCCTAGGCTATACAGGCACAACTACCACCATCTATAACAAACACCCCTAGGCTATACAACTACCACCATCTATAACAAACACCCCTAGGCTATATAACTACCACCATCTATAACAAACACCCCTAGGCTATACAGGCACAACTACCACCATCTATAACAAACACCCCTAGGCTATATAACTACCACCATCTATAACAAACACCCCTATATAACTACCACCATCTATAGCTATATAAACACCCTAGGCTATATAACTACCACCATCTATAACAAACACCCTAGGCTATACAGGCACAACTACCACCATCTATAACAAACACCCCTAGGCTATATAACTACCACCATCTATAACAAACACCCCTAGGCTATACAACTACCACCATCTATAACAAACACCCCTAGGCTATATAACTACCACCATCTATAACAAACACCCCTAGGCTATATAACTACCACCATCTATAACAAACACCCCTAGGCTATATAACTACCACCATCTATAACAAACACCCCTAGGCTATACAGGCACAACTACCACCATCTATAACAAACACCCCTAGGCTATATAACTACCACCATCTATAACAAACACCCCTAGGCTATATAACTACCACCATCTATAACAAACACCCCTAGGCTATACAGGCACAACTACCACAATCTTCAACAATCATTTTTCTTTCAATACCTTTGATTAATATTTACAGACAAATATTAAAATGTTGAGTTTGTCCGAACAACTTGTTTTACTTATGAGTCTTAAAGTATTTGCCAAACAGCAAATGGCAACGTGACAATATATGAGCAGTGGTCTGTATGCTTAGTCCTGTACTTCCTGTTCACCCACGACTGCGTGGCCGCGCATGACTCCACACCATCAAGTTCGCTGATGATAAGACGATGGTAAGGCCTGATCTCTGACGGTGACGAGGCCGGCCAATAGGAAGCAGGTCAGAGCCCTGGCAGTGTGGCCCCAGGACAACAACCTCTCCCTCAACGTCAACAAGAAGCTGATGGTGGAGCTACAGGAAACAGGGGCAGGTCCACATCCATGGGCCCCAGTGGACGGAGTCAAGAGCTTCCTGTTCCTCTGTGTCCACATCCCTGAGGATTTACAGACCTGTCATTACACCCAAACCTGTATAGACCTGCCATTACACCCTAACTACAGACCTGCCATTCCACCCTAACTACAGTGCCATTACACTGTAACTACAGACCTGCCATTACACCTAACTACAGACCTGCCATTACACCCTAACTACAGACCTGCCATTACACCTAACTACAGACCTGCCATTACACCCTAACGACAGACCTGCCATTACACCCTAACCTGTATAGACCTGCCATTACACCCTAAATACAGACCTGCCATTACACCCTAACTACAGACCTGCCATTACACCCTAACGACAGACCTGCCATTACACCCTAAACTGTATAGACCTGCCATTACACCCAAACCTGTATAGACCTGCCATTACACCCTAACTACAGACCTGCCATTTACCTGCCATTACACCCCTAACGACAGACCTGCCATTACACCCTAACTACAGACCTGCCATTACACCCTAACTACAGACCTGCCATTACACCCTAACTACAGACCTGCCATTACACCCTAACGACAGACCTGCCATTACACCCAAACCTGTATAGACCTGCCATTACACCCTAACTACAGACCTGCCATTACACCCTAACTACAGACCTGCCATTACACCCTAACTACAGACCTGCCATTACACCCTAACTACAGACCTGCCATTACACCCTAACGACAGACCTGCCATTACACCCTAACCTGTATAGACCTGCCATTACACCCAAACCTGTATAGACCTGCCATTACACCCTAACTACAGACCTGCCATTACACCCTAACGACAGACCTGCCATTACACCTAACTACAGACCTGCCATTACACCCTAACGACAGACCTGCCATTACACCTAACCTGTATAGACCTGCCATTACACCCAAACCTGTATAGACCTGCCATTACACCCTAACTACAGACCTGCCATTACACCCTAACCTGTATAGACCTGCCATTACACCGTAACTACAGACCTGTAGAGTAGAGTAGAGTGTTTTATTGTCTATATTATTACAGTGTTTATATTATCTATATTATTACAGTGTTTATGTTATCTAGATTATTACAGTGTTTATATTATCTAGATTATTACAGTGTTTATATTATCTAGATTATTACAGTGTTTATATTATCTAGATTATTACAGTGTTTATATTATAGATTATTACAGTGTATATATTATCTAGATTATTACAGTGTTTATTATCTATATTACTAAAGAGCTGCAATGATTTCAATGTACTGTTTTCCACCTGCTGTATCCTGTGCTGGTGACAAATAAACAATAAAAGTTGAAGCGTTCCTCAGCACATCATTGTAGTTGTCAGGGATTTCCTCCTCTTCTTCCGAAGAGGAGAGGCGAAAAGGATCAGAGGACCAATATGCGGCGTGGTAAGTGTCCATGGTTCTTTTAATACATAAATGTGCACATGAACAACTGACTACAAAAAAACAAGAAACGTGTGGAAACCCAAAACAGCCCTATCTGGTGCAAAACACAGAGCAGGAACAATCACCCACAAACACACAGTGACACCCAGGCTACCTAAGTATGATTCTCAATCAGAGACAACTAATGACACCTGCCTCTGATTGAGAACCATACTAGGCATAAACATAGAAATACCCAAATCATAGAAAAACAAACATAGACTGCCCACCCCAACTCACGCCCTGACCATACTAAATAAAT
>NW_024609181.1:0-65000 GCF_018296145.1 Oncorhynchus tshawytscha
CTATTCTAAAATGAATTAAATGGTTTTTTCCCTTCATCAATCTCCACACAATACCCCATAATGACAAAGCAAAACTGGTTTAGAGTTTTAAAAAGAAAAACGTTAATATCACATTTACATCAGTATTCAGACCCTTTACTCAGTACTTTGTTGAAGCTCCTTTGGCAGTGATTACAGCCTTGAGTCTTCTTGGGTATGATGCTATAAGCTTGTCACACCTGTATTTGGGGAGTTTCTCCCATTCCTCTCTGCAGATCCTCTCAAGCTCTTGTCAGGTTGGATGGGGAGTGTCGCTGCACAGCTATTTTCAGGTTTCTCCGGAGATGTTCGATCGTGTTCAAGTCCGGACTCTGGCTGGATCACTCAAGTACATACAGAGACTTGTCTCAAGTCACTCCTGCGTTGTCTTGACTGTGTGCTTAGGATAGTTGTCCTGTTGGAAGGTGAACCTTCGCCCAGTTTGTGGTCCTGAGCGCTCTGGAGCAGGTTTTCATCAAGGATCTATCTGTACTCTGTTCATCTTTCCTCCATCCTGACTAGTCTCCCAGTTCCTGCCGCTGAAAAACATCCCCACAGCATGATGCCGCCACCACCATGCTTCACTGTAGGGATGGTGCCAGGTTTCCTCCAGATGTGACGCTTGGCATTCAAGCCAAATAGTTCAATCTTGGTTTCATCAGACCAGAGAATCTTGTTTCTGATTTAGGTGCCTTAGGTGCCTTAGGTGTCATTTAGGTGCCTCATTTTGGTGCCTTAGGTGCCATTTAGGTTCCTTTCTGGGAAACCTCCTAGCGGGCTGTCATGTGCCTTTACTGGGGAGTGACACCGCATTCTACAGCGATACGACATCCCATCTGGTTTGCGCTTAGTGGGACTATCTTTTGTTTTTCAACAGGACAATGACCCAAAAACACACCTCCAGGATGTGAAAGGGCTATTTGACCAAGAAGGAGAGTGATGGAGTGCTGCATCAGATGACCTGGCTTCCACAATCACCCGACCTCGACCCAGTTGAGATGGTTTGGGATGAGTTGGAACGCAAAGTGGATGAAAAGCAGCCAACAAGCGCTCAGCATATGTGGAAACTCCTTTAAAACTGTTGGAAAAGCATTCCTCATGAAGCTGGTTGAGAGAATGCCAAGAGTGTGCAAAGCTGTCATCAAGGCAAAAGGGTGGCAACTTTGAAGAATCTAAAATATATTTTGATTTGTTTAACACTTTTTTGGTTATTGCATGATTCCATTTGTGTTATTTCATAGTTTTGATGTCTTCACTATTATTCTACAATGTATAAAAGAGTACAAATTCTTGAATGAGTAGGTGTGTCCAAACGTTTGACTGGTATTGTATGTAAATACTGTCTGTAAATAAGGTTTTCTTTTTTTATAAATTTACAAAAATGTCTAAACCTTTTCACTTTGTCACTATGGGGTAATGTGTAGAGAATGATGAGGAACCTTTTTATTTAATCCATTTTATAAAAACGTCAAGGAATCTGAATACTTTCCCAATGCCCTGTATAGTACATCGTTACAGTTGTTGGTTAGCTAGCTAGCGGATTTGAGCCATATTAGTGTAACGGCTAGCTTAGCTAGCGGTGCGCGCTAAATAGCGTTTCAATCGGTGACGTCACTTGCTCTGAGACCTTGAAGTAGTGGTTCCCCTTGCTCTGCAAGGGCCGCGGCTTTGTGGAGCGATGGGTAACGATGCTTCGTGGGTGACTGTTGTTGATGTGTGCAGAGGGTCCCTGGTTCGCGCCCGGGTATGGGCGAGGGACGGTCTAAAGTTACATTAGCATAGACGTGACGAGCGAAAACACCTCAAAACAAGACATGGTATCAATAACAAGATAAAACTAGTTGAAACTAACCACCTACTGACCACCTACTAACCACCTACTGGCCACCTACTGACCACCTACTAACCACCTACTGACCACCTACTGACCACCTACTGACCACCTACTGACCACCTACTGACCACCTGACCCTTTGACTTTTCCCAAATGTAGTTACGTTACAGCCCTATTCTAAAATGAATTAAATGGTTTTTTCCCTTCATCAATCTCCACACAATACCCCATAATGACAAAGCAAAACTGGTTTAGAGTTTTAAAAAGAAAAACGTTAATATCACATTTACATCAGTATTCAGACCCTTTACTCAGTACTTTGTTGAAGCTCCTTTGGCAGTGATTACAGCCTTGAGTCTTCTTGGGTATGATGCTATAAGCTTGTCACACCTGTATTTGGGGAGTTTCTCCCATTCCTCTCTGCAGATCCTCTCAAGCTCTTGTCAGGTTGAACGAGGATCATTGCCGCACAGCTATTTTCAGGTTTCTCCGGAGATGTTCGATCGTGTTCAAGTCCGGGCTCTGGCTGGATCACTCAAGGACATACAGAGACTTGTCTCGAAGTCACTCCTGCGTTGTCTTGACTGTGTGCTTAGGATAGTTGTCCTGTTGGAAGGTGAACCTTCGCCCCAGTTTGTGGTCCTGAGTGCTCTGGAGCAGGTTTTCATCAAGGATCTGTCTGTGCTCTATTCATCTTTCCCTCAATCCTGACTAGTCTCCCAGTTCCTGCCGCTGAAAAACATCCCCACAGCATGATGCTGCCACCACCATGCTTCACTGTAGGGATGGTGCCAGGTTTCCTCCAGATGTGACGCTTGGCATTCAAGCCAAATAGTTCAATCTTGGTTTCATCAGACCAGAGAATCTTGTTTCTGATTTAGGTGCCTTAGGTGCCTCATTTTGGTGCCTCATTTTGGTGCCTTAGGTGTCATTTAGGTGCCTCATTTTGGTGCCTTAGGTGCCATTTAGGTTCCTTTCTGGGAAACCTCCTAGCGGGCTGTCATGTGCCTTTTACTGAGGAGTGACACCGCATTCTACAGCGATACGACATCCCATCTGGTTTGCGCTTAGTGGGACTATCTTTTGTTTTTCAACAGGACAATGACCCAAAAACACACCTCCAGGATGTGAAAGGGCTATTTGACCAAGAAGGAGAGTGATGGAGTGCTGCATCAGATGACCTGGCTTCCACAATCACCCGACCTCGACCCAGTTGAGATGGTTTGGGATGAGTTGGAACGCAAAGTGGATGAAAAGCAGCCAACAAGCGCTCAGCATATGTGGAAACTCCTTTAAAACTGTTGGAAAAGCATTCCTCATGAAGCTGGTTGAGAGAATGCCAAGAGTGTGCAAAGCTGTCATCAAGGCAAAGGGTGGCAACTTTGAAGAATCTAAAATATATTTTGATTTGTTTAACACTTTTTTGGTTATTGCATGATTCCATTTGTGTTATTTCATAGTTTTGATGTCTTCACTATTATTCTACAATGTATAAAAGAGTACAAATTCTTGAATGAGTAGGTGTGTCCAAACGTTTGACTGGTATTGTATGTAAATACTGTCTGTAAATAAGGTTTTCTTTTTTATAAATTTACAAAAATGTCTAAACCTTTTCACTTTGTCACTATGGGGTAATGTGTAGAGAATGATGAGGAACCTTTTTATTTAATCCATTTTATAAAAAGGTCAAGGGATCTGAATACTTTCCCAATGCCCTGTATAGTACATCGTTACAGTTGTTGGTTAGCTAGCTAGCGGATTTGAGCCATATTAGTGTAACGGCTAGCTTAGTTAGCGGTGCGCGCTAAATAGCGTTTCAATCGGTGACGTCACTTGCTCTGAGACCTTGAAGTAGTGGTTCCCCTTGCTCTGCAAGGGCCGTGGCTTTTGTGGAGCGATGGGTAACGATGCTTCGTGGGTGACTGTTGTTGATGTGTGCAGAGGGTCCCTGGTTCGCGCCCGGGTATGGGCGAGGGGACGGTCTAAAGTTACATTCAAAACACCTCAAAACAAGACATGGTATCAATAACAAGATAAAACTAGTTGAAACTAACCACATACTAACCACCTACTAACCACCTACTGACCACCTACTGACCACCTACTGACCACCTACTAACCACTTCCTGACCACCTACTGACCACCTACTGACCACCTACTGACCACCTACTAACCACTTCCTGACCACCTACTAACCACCTACTGACCACCTACTGACCACCTACTGACCACCTACTAACCACTTCCTGACCACCTACTAACCACCTACTGACCACCTACTGACCACCTACTAACCACTTCCTGACCACCTACTAACCACCTACTGACCACCTACTAACCACCTACTGACCACTTACTGACCACCTACTGACCACCTACTAACCACCTACTGACCACCTACTGACCACCTACTAACCACCTACTGACCACCTACTAACCACTTCCTGACCACCTACTAACCACCTACCTATTAACCACCTACTGACCACCTACTAACCACCTACTGACCACCTACTGACCACTTACTGACCACCTACTGACCACCTACTAACCACTTACTAACCACTTACTGACCACCTACTGACCACCTACTGACCACCTACTAACCACCTACTGACCACCTACTAACCACCTACTGACCACCTACTAACCACCTACTAACCACCTACTGACCACCTACTAACCACCTACTGACCACCTACTGACCACCACCACTACTGACCACCTACTAACCACCTACTGACCACCTACTGACCACCTACTAACCACCTACTGACCACCTACTAACCACCTACTGACCACCTACTGACCACCTACTAACCACTACTGACCACCTACTAACCACCTACTGACCACCTACTGACCACCTACTAACCACCTACTGACCTAACCACCTACTGACCACCTACTAACCACCTACTGACCACCTACTGACCACCTACTGACCACCTACTAACCACCTACTGACCACCTACTGACCACCTACTGACCACCTCACGTTCCCCACACGGCAGCTTCTTGTCATTGTTGCTTTCTGGCTGTTCAGAATCACAACAACACAAGGCCTTCTGCCCCATCAACGCCCGCGCATCGGTTTTTTGTGCTGTTGTCAGACGTCTATGGTGTGATCCCCTTCCTGTGTTTGCAAACGTTGCCTTTCGAGGGAGATGCGGCCCAGGGGGAGTTCTTGTAGAACTGCAGAAAAAAAAGCCTTTATTTACATGTTGCTTATGAGTGAATTTCACACTACTTTTGGATTATAATTGGATTTTATATGAATGTCCTGCTTAATGTAATGTTTGTGTCATCATCGCAAATCAACTGCATTATGCATAAAAAACCCTTCCGCTTCAACCAGTAAAAGGGCTCCTTGGCTAGCTTTTGCTACAGCCTATATCAATGAGTGTTAGCATTCTAGCTAATTTAAAAAATAAAGAGAGCCGGACACTCTCGGAGCTCAGATGCAAAAAAATGTAATGTCCAACATTTCGACAGCCAAGCTGTCTTCATCAGGGTATCATCACAAACAAGTAGACAATGGACCTGATCGGACAGCTCAGAGCCTCTGCTCTTTTCTGTCCATAAGAAACAATTGGAATAGTGGAAGGGGCAGTGCAGGCCAGGAACAAGGACTGCGGGATGACTCGTTTATATAGTGTCAAAAGACACAGGTGTCTGGATTCATAGCCAAGAGTGGCCTAATATCATTGGTTAATTATCAAATATTAAAATGCCATACAAAGCTTGTGTGGTCGAAAATGTATTTATGATCGTATGCTAATCCATTTGTTTGTATGCCATTTTAATGTTTGATAATTAACCAATGATATTAGGCCACTCTTGGCTATGAATCCAGACACCTGTGTCTTTTGACTATAATATAAACAAATCATCCCGCAGTGTTTGTGATTATACCCTGATGAAGACAGCTTGGCTGTCGAAACGTTGGTAATTACATTTTTGCAACTGACCTCCTAGAGTGTGCGGCTCTCTTTTATTTTAGAGTTGTCTATTCCGTTCGCCAGCACCTCGCCTAAATAGGTTTGCGTTTCTTTTTCTTCTAGAGCATTCTAGCTAACAACTGCTCCATCCAAAACAGTTATTTAGCAGAGATCACGACCAAATAGGATCTGTGACTGTTCAAGCAAGAATCAAAACATCATTGTAAGCATTTGAGAACCCCCAAAAGTTAATTTGTTTAGAAGTAATACAAACTTAAATCAAAGCTATGGGCGCAGACAATGGGCGCAGATAGCGAAGGCTTTCTCACTGCCGCCAAGAGTTTTGCGCATCTTTGCGTGACGTCAGTGTGTCGTACTGGAAAGGGTTCTATTACATGCGCTTACTGTATATGTCTGTGTACCAGGCTCTACAACAGTGGTTTATAGTGCAGTCTCTGCTTCCCCCTAGTGGGGAACAGTGGTACTGCAGATTCCTCTGAAGCCACTATTTAACTACTGCGTAACTACTGTGTCTTTATTACTAAATATTTCCCTCCTCCTGTCTCTCTCTCAATTCAAAGGGCTTTATTGGCATGGGAAACAAATGGTAACATTGCCAAAGCAAGTAAAATAGATAATAAACAAAAGTTAAATAAGCAATCAAAAATTAACAGAAAACATTACACTCACAGAATTTTCAAAGGAATAGAGACATTTCAAATGTCATTATGGCTATGTACAGTGTTATAGATATGCAAATAAATCTGGGTTGTATTTTCAATGGTCACTCTCTCTCAGGTGACAGATTTTGGTTTTGCTAAGCGTGTGAAAGGTCGAACCTGGACACTGTGTGGAACCCCAGAGTACCTGGCCCCAGAGATCATCCTCAGCAAGGTGAGCCGCAATGGAGGCCCAGTGGCTTAGCACTGAATGGGATTCTGTGCAACTACTTTACTGGTATCAAAATGGAGGAGGCAGCTGTCCCTGAGGCATTACTTTACTACAGACCTCAGTTACTTTCTCTCTCTACCTCCAAACCTCAATGTAACACTCAACATGTTAAATCTCCTCTCTCCCTCTTTTACCTCCCTCCCTCCCTCTCCCCCTCCCTCCTTTCCCTCCTTCCCCACTCCATCCATTCTCCCTCTCCCACTCCCCTCATTCCCCCCTTCTTCCCCCTCCTCCCCTCCCTCCCCCTCCCCTCCTCCCCTCTCTCCCTCTCCAGGGGTATAACAAGGCGGTAGACTGGTGGGCGTTGGGTGTGTTGGTCTATGAGATGGCAGCCGGTTATCCTCCCTTCTTCGCTGACCAGCCCATACAAATTTACGAAAAGATTGTCTCTGGGAAGGTGAGCTGGGCCAGTGTAACGGACATAAGTGCGTGAGATCACTCCATAGCTAGCTTCAAATGTTGCCAATGGAGCTATCGAATAGGATGCTTTTCTATAGCACAACTGGTTGGCGCGTTGTCAAGGAGAGTGGTCACGTGTGTTAGCGAGGCTGAGGGCTCTGGGTTTGGGATAGTTTACCCGGAGTTGTAGTCAGAGAGGGGAAAAGCTAAACTAGCATACTGACTAGGTTTCACTAGGTTGTGTTGCAAGTGGCACCTTTCCCTTTACAAACTACTCTTGACCAGGGCCACATCACCCGTTTCCCTTTATGAATACTCTTGACCAGGGCCACATCACCCGTTTCCCTTTATGAATACTCTTGACCAGGGCCACATCACCCGCTTCCCTTTATGAATACTCTTGACCAGGGCCACATCACCCGTTTCCCTTTATGAATACTCTTGACCAGGGCCATATCACCCGTTTCCCTTTATGAATACTCTTGACCAGGGCCATATCACCCGTTTCCCTGTGGGAACTACTTTTGACCAGGGCCATATCACCCGTTTCCCTGTGGGATCTACTTTTGACCAGGGCCATATCACCCGTTTCCCTTTATGAATACTCTTGACCAGGGCCATATCACCCGTTTCCCTGTGTATACTATTTTTGACCAGGGCCATATCACCCGTTTCCCTGTGTATACTACTTTTGACCAGGGCCATATCACCCGTTTCCCTGTGTGAACTACTTTTGACCAGGGCCATATCACCCGTTTCCCTGTGTGAACTACTTTTGACCAGGGCCATATCACCCGTTTCCCTGTGTATACTACTTTTGACCAGGGCCATATCACCCATTTCCCTGTGTGAACTACTTTTGACCAGGGCCATATCACCCGTTTCCCTGTATGAACTACTTTTGACCAGGGCCATATCACCCGTTTCCCTGTGTATACTATTTTTGACCAGGGCCATATCACCCGTTTCCCTGTGTATACTACTTTTGACCAGGGCCATATCACCCGTTTCCCTGTGTGAACTACTTTTGACCAGGGCCATATCACCCGTTTCCCTGTGTGAACTACTTTTGACCAGGGCCATATCACCCATTTCCCTGTGGGAACTACTTTTGACCAGGGCCATATCACCCATTTCCCTGTGGGAACTACTTTTGACCAGGGCTACATCACCCGTTTCCCTTTATGAATACTCTTGACCAGGGCCACATCACCCGTTTCCCTTTATGAATACTCTTGACCAGGGCCATATCACCCGTTTCCCTTTATGAATACTCTTGACCAGGGCCATATCACCCGTTTCCCTGTGGGAACTACTTTTGACCAGGGCCATATCACCCGTTTCCCTGTGGGATCTACTTTTGACCAGGGCCATATCACCCGTTTCCCTTTATGAATACTCTTGACCAGGGCCATATCACCCGTTTCCCTGTGTATACTATTTTTGACCAGGGCCATATCACCCGTTTCCCTGTGTATACTACTTTTGACCAGGGCCATATCACCCGTTTCCCTGTGTGAACTACTTTTGACCAGGGCCATATCACCCGTTTCCCTGTGTGAACTACTTTTGACCAGGGCCATATCACCCGTTTCCCTGTGTATACTACTTTTGACCAGGGCCATATCACCCGTTTCCCTGTGTGAACTACTTTTGACCAGGGCCATATCACCCGTTTCCCTGTATGAACTACTTTTGACCAGGGCCATATCACCCGTTTCCCTGTGTATACTATTTTTGACCAGGGCCATATCACCCGTTTCCCTGTGTATACTACTTTTGACCAGGGCCATATCACCCGTTTCCCTGTGTGAACTACTTTTGACCAGGGCCATATCACCCGTTTCCCTGTGTGAACTACTTTTGACCAGGGCCATATCACCCATTTCCCTGTGGGAACTACTTTTGACCAGGGCCATATCACCCATTTCCCTGTGGGAACTACTTTTGACCAGGGCTACATCACCCGTTTCCCTTTATGAATACTCTTGACCAGGGCCACATCACCCGTTTCCCTTTATGAATACTCTTGACCAGGGCCACATCACCCGTTTCCCTTTATGAATACTCTTGACCAGGGCCACATCACCCGTTTCCCTTTATGAATACTCTTGACCAGGGCCATATCACCCGTTTCCCTTTATGAATACTCTTGACCAGGGCCATATCACCCGTTTCCCTGTGGGAACTACTTTTGACCAGGGCCATATCACCCGTTTCCCTGTGGGATCTACTTTTGACCAGGGCCATATCACCCGTTTCCCTTTATGAATACTCTTGACCTGGGCCACATCACCCGTTTCCCTTTATGAATACTCTTGACCAGGGCCATATCACCCGTTTCCCTTTATGAATACTCTTGACCAGGGCCATATCACCCGTTTCCCTGTGGGAACTACTTTTGACCAGGGCCATATCACCCGTTTCCCTGTGGGATCTACTTTTGACCAGGGCCATATCACCCGTTTCCCTTTATGAATACTCTTGACCAGGGCCATATCACCCGTTTCCCTGTGTATACTACTTTTGACCAGGGCCATATCACCCATTTCCCTGTGGGAACTACTTTTGACCAGGGCCATATCACCCATTTCCCTGTGGGAACTACTTTTGACCAGGGCCATATCACCCATTTCCCTGTGGGAACTACTTTTGACCAGGGCCATATCACCCGTTTCCCTGTGGGAACTACTTTTGACCAGGGCCATATCACACGTTTCCCTGTATGAACTACTTTTGACCAGGGCCCATTGGCGTGACATTGCTGAGCTGAGATCATAGCTAGCTAACTTTAATAACTTTGTGTGTAATACTTTGCGCTATTGAAACATACATGCAACTATAATATATCGACTATAATCACAGCATTATTTCAGAAACACAACTCGCGTTGCATTCCAGACGTCCCAGTCAGGAACAAAGTGTGTTGCGTGGAGTGATGACACAGCCGTCAGAGAAGGTCGGGTCACACAGGAAAAGGATCTGTTCACACCTCTTCTATAGAGACGCTGAGTGTCGCCTAAAAGTGACCCGTTTGCATCCCTGGGTAGTCTCTCTTTGGACACAGTGCTTCAGTGTTCTGACACTCCTAGGATGGATCCCTATGGGGCCCTGTTCAAATGTAGTGCACTATTTAGGGCATAGGATGCCATTTGGGACTTCTCCCTACCCTACTATATATAGATATAGATAGATATATATAGATATAGATAGATGTAGATAGATATAGATATATAGATAGATATAGATATATATAGATATATAGTTATATATATATAGTTATATATATATATATAGTTGAAGTCATTTTTCAACCACTCCACAAATGTATTTTTAACAAACTATAGTTTTGGCAAGTCGGTTAGGAGATCTACTTCATGCATAACACAAGTCATCTTTCCAACAATGGCTTAGAGACAGATGATTTCACTTATAATTCACTGTATCACAATTCCAGTGGGTCAGAAGTTTACATACACTAAGTTGACTGTGCCTTTAAACAGCTTGGAAAATTCCAGGAAAATGATGTCATGACTTTAGAAGCCTCTGATAGGCTAATTGACATCAATTGAGTCAATTGGAGGTGTACCTGTGGATGTATTTCAAGGCCTACCTTCAAACTTAGTTCCTCTTTGCTTGACATCATAGGAAAATCAAAAGAAATCAGCCAAGACCTCAGAAAAAAAATTGTAGACCTCCACAAGTCTGGTTCATCCTTGGGAGCAATTTCCAAACACCTGAAGGTACCACATTCACCTGTACAAACATTAGTACGCAAGTATAAACACCATGGGACCACACAGCCGTCATACCGCTCAGGAAGGAGACTCGTTCTGTCTCCTAGAGATGAACGTACTTTGGTGCGAAAAGTGCAAATCAATACTGGAACAACAGCAAAGGACCTGGTAAAGATGCTGGAGGAAACAGGTACAAAAGTATCTATATCCACAGTAAAACGAGTCCTATATCGACATAACATGAAAGACCGCTCAGAAAGGAAGAAGCCACTTCTCCAAAACCGCCATAAAAAAGCCAGACTACGGTTTGCAACTGCACATGGGGACAAAGATCATACTTTGTGGAGAAATGTCCTCTGGTCTGATGAAACAAAAATAGAACTGTTTGGCCATAATGACCATCGTTATGTTTGGAGGAAAAAGGGGAGGCTTGCAAGCCGAAGAACACCATCCCAACCTTGAAGCACGGGGGTGGCAGCATCATGTTGTGGGGGTGCTTTTCTGCAGGAGGGACTGGTGCACTTCACAAAATAGATGGCATCATGAGGCAGTAAAATGATATGGATAT
Organism: Oncorhynchus tshawytscha; assembly: GCF_018296145.1. Classification (NCBI taxonomy): domain Eukaryota; kingdom Metazoa; phylum Chordata; class Actinopteri; order Salmoniformes; family Salmonidae; genus Oncorhynchus; species Oncorhynchus tshawytscha. The sequence goes on from NW_024609181.1 coordinate 11,450, forward strand.
ATTGAAGCAACATCTCAAGACTTATTTCAGGAAGTTAAAGCTTGGTCGCAAATGGACAATGACCCCAAGCATACTTCCAAAGTTGTGGCAAAATGGCCGAAGGACAACAAAGACAAGGTATTGGAGTGGCCATCACAAAGCCCTGACCTCAATCCTATAGAAAATGTGTGGGCAGAACTGCAAAAGCGTGCGAGAGCAAGGAGGCCTACAAACCTGACTCAGTTACACCAGCTCTGTCAGGAGGAATGGGCCAAAATTCACCCAACCTATTGTGGGAAGCTTGTGGAAGGATCCCTGAAACGTTTGACCCAAGTGAAACCATTTTAAGGCATATATATATGTATTTCTATATGCACTACCGTTCAACAGTTTCACTGAGAAATATCTTCTTCTTTTTTTGGCGAAAGAAAAGCACATTTGTTCTCCATTAAAATAACATCAAATTCATCAGAAATACAGTACATAGAAACAATATATATATATATATATATATACTGTTCAAAAAAATTAAGGGAACACTAAAATAACACATCCTAGATCTGAATGAATGAAATATTCTTATTAAATACTTTTTTCTTTACATAGTTGAATGTGCTGACAACAAAATCACACAAAAATGATAAATTATCAATTTATCAACCCATGGAGGTCTGGATTTGGAGTCACACTCAAAATTAAAGTGGAAAACCACACTACAGGCTGATCCAACTTTGATGTAATGTCCTTAAAACAAGTCCAAATGAGGCTCAGTAGTGTGTGTGGCCTCCACGTGCCTGTATGACCTCCCTACAATGCCTGGGCATGCTCCTGATGAGGTGGTGGATGGTCTCCTGAGGGATCTCCTCCCAGACCTGGACTAAAGCATCCGCCAACTCCTGGACAGTCTGTGGTGCAACATGGCGTTGGTAGATGGAGCGAGACATGATGTCCCAGATGTGCTCAATTGGATTCAGGTCTGGGGAACGGGCGGGCCAGTCCATAGCATCAATGCCTTCCTCTTGCAGGAACTGCTGACACACTCCAGCCACATGAGGTCTAGCATTGTCTTGCATTAGAAGGAACCCAGGGCCAACCGCACCAGCATATGGTCTCACAAGGGGTCTGAGGATCTCATCTCGGTACCTAATGGCAGTCAGGCTACCTCTGGCGAGCACATGGAGGGCTGTGCGGCCCCCAAAGAAATGACACCCCACACCATGACTGACCCACCGCCAAATCGGTCATGCTGGAGGATGTTGCAGGCAGCAGAACGTTCTCCACGGTGTCTCCAGACTCTGTCACGTCTGTCACATGTGCTCAGTGTGAACCTGCTTTCATCTGTGAAGAGCACAGGGCGCCAGTGGCGAATTTGCCAATCTTGGTGTTCTCTGACAAATGCCCAACGTCCTGCACGGTGTTGGGCTGTAAGCACAACCCCCACCTGTGGACGTCGGGCCCTCATACCACCCTCATGGAGTCTGTTTCTGACCGTTTGAGCAGACACATGCACATTTGTGCCTGCTGGAGGTCATTTTGCAGGGCTCTGGCAGTGCTCCTCCTGCTCCTCCTTGCACAAAGGCGGAGGTAGCGGTCCTGCTGCTGGGTTGTTGCCCTCCTACGGCCTCCTCCACGTCTCCTGATGTACTGGCCTGTCTCCTGGTAGCGCCTCCATGCTCTGGACACTACGCTGACAGACACAGCAAACCTTCTTGCCACAGCTCGCATTGATGTGCCATCCTGGATGAGCTGCACTACCTGAGCCACTTGTGTGGGTTGTAGACTCCGTCTCATGCTACCACTAGAGTGAAACCACCGCCAGCATTCAAAAGTGACCAAAACATCAGCCAGGAAGCATAGGAACTGAAAAGTGGTCTGTGGTCACCACCTGCAGAACCACTCCTTTATTGGGGGTGTCTTGCTAATTGCCTATAGTTTCCACCTGTTGTCTATTCCATTTGCACAACAGCATGTGAAATTTATTGTCAATCAGTGTTGCTTCCTAAGTGGACAGTTTGATTTCACAGAAGTGTGATTGACTTGGAGTTACATTGTGTTGTTTAAGTGTTCCCTTTATTTTTTGGAGCAGTGTATATATACACAGTCGAAGTCAGAAGTCAATACACCTTAGTGAAATATGTCTCAGTGACCCCAAATGGGGTCTCAGTGACCCCAAATGAATGGACAAAAATGTGCTTTTGTTTCAAAAACAAGAACATGTCTAAGTGACCCCAAACTGTTGAACGGTAGTGTGTGTATGTATATATATATATATGTATATTTGCCTGTCTAGTAATTTTAGATCAGCACTGAGATGAGAACCTGGTTTGCCTCTTCCTTCTAACATCTCTCCACCCTCCCTCTTCTCCTCCCCTCTCTACCCTCCTCCCCTCTCCCCCTCACCCTCCTCTGCCCTCCTCTCCTCCCCCCCTCCTTCTCTACTCTCCCACACTACCACTCCCCCTTCCCCTCCTCCTCTATTCCCCCTCTCCTCTCTTCCCCCTCTCCTCTCCTCCCCATCTCCTTCTCTCCTCTCCCACACCACCACTCCTCCTCCCCCTCTCCTCTCCTCCCCCATCTCCTTCTCTACTCTCCCACACTACCACTACCCCTCCCCCTCATCCTCTATTCCCCCTCTCTCTCTTCCCCCCTCTCCTCCCCCATCTCCTTCTCTACTCTCTCACACCACCACTCCTCCCCCTCTCCTCTCCTCCCCCACACCACCACTCCTCCTCTCCCCCCTCCTCTCCTCCTCCTCTCCCTCTTCCCTCCTCTCTCCCCCATCTCCTTCTCTACTCTCCCACACCACCACTCCTCCTCCCCCCCTCCCTCTCCTCCTCCCCCTCTCCTCTCCTTCCCCCACACCACCACTCCCCCTCCCCCTCTCCTCTCCTCTCCCCCCCACACCACCACTCCCTCCTCCCCTCTCCTCTCTTCCCTCCTCTCCTCCCCCATCTCCTTCTCTACTCTCCCACACCACCACTCCCCCTCTCCTCTCCTCCCCCCACACCACCACTCCTCCTCTCCTCTCCTCCCCCAGGTGCGTTTCCCCTCCCACTTCAGCTCTGACCTGAAGGATCTGTTGAGGAATCTACTACAGGTGGACCTGACCAAGCGCTATGGCAACCTGAAGAACGGCGTCAACGACATCAAGGGACACAAGTGGTTTGCCACCACTGATTGGATCGCCGTATACCAGAGAAAGGTGAGAGGTGGGGTCTAACTGATATGTAGGGTACAGTATAGCAGATAAAGGTGAGAGGTGGGGTCTAACTGATATGTAGTGTACAGTATAGCAGATAAAGGTGAGAGGTGGGGTCTAACTGATATGTAGTGTACAGTATAGCAGATAAAGGTGAGAGGTGGGGTCTAACTGATATGTAGGGTACAGTATAGCAGATAAAGGTGAGAGGTGGGGTCTAACTGATATGTAGTGTACAGTATAGCAGATAAAGGTGAGAGGTGGGGTCTAACTGATATGTAGTGTACAGTATACCAGATAAAGGTGAGAGGTGTAACTGATATGTAGTGTACAGTATACCAGATAAAGGTGAGAGGTGGGGTCTAACTGATATGTAGGGTACAGTATACCAGATAAAGGTGAGAGGTGAGGTCTAATTGATATGTAGGGTACAGTATACCAGATAAAGGTGAGAGGTCTAACTGATATGTAGGGTACAGTATACCAGCTAAAGGTGAGAGGTGAGGTCTAACTGATATGTAGGGTACAGTATACCAGATAAAGGTGAGAGGTCTAACTGATATGTAGGGTACAGTATACCAGATAAAGGTGAGAGGTGAGGTCTAACTGATATGTAGGGTACAGTATACCAGATAAAGGTGAGAGGTGGGGTCTAACTGATATGTAGGGTACAGTATACCAGATAAAGGTGAGAGGTGAGAGGTCTAATTGATATGTAGGGTACAGTATACCAGATAAAGGTGAGAGGTCTAACTGATATGTAGGGTACAGTATACCAGATAAAGGTGAGAGGTCTAACTGATATGTAGGGTACAGTATACCAGATAAAGGTGAGGGGTCTAACTGATATGTAGGGTACAGTATACCAGATAAAGGTGAGAGGTCTAACTGATATGTAGGGTACAGTATACCAGATAAAGGTGAGAGGTGAGAGGTCTAACTGATATGTAGGGTACAGTATACCAGATAAAGGTGAGGGGTCTAACTGATATGTAGGGTACAGTATACCAGATAAAGGTGAGAGGTCTAACTGATATGTAGGGTACAGTATACCAGATAAAGGTGAGAGGTGGGGTCTATCTGATATGTAGGGTACAGTATACCAGATAAAGGTGAGGGGTCTAACTGATATGTAGGGTACAGTATACCAGATAAAGGTGAGAGGTGAGAGGTCTAACTGATATGTAGGGTACAGTATACCAGATAAAGGTGAGAGGTCTAACTGATATGTAGGGTACAGTATACCAGATAGAGGTGAGAGGTCTAACTGATATGTAGTGTACAGTATAGCAGATAAAGGTGAGAGGTGGGGTCTAACTGATATGTAGGGTACAGTATACCAGATAAAGGTGAGAGGTCTAACTGATATGTAGGGTACAGTATACCAGATGAAGGTGAGGGGTCTAACTGGTATGTAGGGTACAGTATAGCAGATAAAGGTGAGAGGTGGGGTCTAACTGATATGTAGTGTACAGTATACCAGATAAAGGTGAGAGGTGAGAGGTCTAACTGATATGTAGGGTACAGTATACCAGATGAAGGTGAGAGGTGTAACTGATATGTAGTGTACAGTATACCAGATAAAGGTGAGAGGTGAGAGGTCTAACTGATATGTAGGGTACAGTATACCAGATGAAGGTGAGGGGTCTAACTGGTATGTAGGGTACAGTATACCAGATAAAAGTGAGAGGTCTAACTGATATGTAGGGGTATACCAGATAAATGAGAGGTCTAACAGATAAAGGTACAGTATACCAGATAAAGGTGAGAGGTGAGAGGTCTAACTGATATGTAGGGTACAGTATACCAGATAAAGGTGAGAGGTGAGAGGTCTAACTGATATGTAGGGTACAGTATACCAGATAAAGGTGAGAGGTCTAACTGATATGTAGGGTACAGTATACCAGATAAAGGTGAGAGGTCTAACTGATATGTAGGGTACAGTATACCAGATAAAGGTGAGAGGTCTAACTGATATGTAGGGTACAGTATACCAGATAAAGGTGAGAGGTCTAACTGATATGTAGGGTACAGTATACCTGATAGATACAGTATACCAGGTGAGAGGTCTAACTGATATGTAGGGTACAGTATACCAGATAAAGGTGAGGGGTCTAACTGATATGTAGGGTACAGTATACCAGATAAAGGTGAGGGGTCTAACTGATATGTAGGGTACAGTATACCAGATAAAGGTGAGAGGTCTAACTGATATGTAGGGTACAGTATACCAGATAAAGGTGAGAGGTGAGAGGTCTAACTGATATGTAGGGTACAGTATACCAGATAAAGGTGAGAGGTGGGGTCTAACTGATATGTAGGGTACAGTATACCAGATAAAGGTGAGAGGTGAGAGGTCTAACTGATATGTAGGGTACAGTATACCAGATAAAGGTGAGGGGTCTAACTGATATGCAGTGTACAGTATACCAGATAAAGGTGAGGGGTCTAACTGATATGTAGGGTACAGTATACCAGATAAAGGTGAGAGGTCTAACTGATATGTAGGGTACAGTATACCAGATAAAGGTGAGGGGTCTAACTGATATGTAGGGTACAGTATACCAGATAAAGGTGAGGGGTCTAACTGATATGTAGGGTACAGTATACCAGATAAAGGTGAGGGGTCTAACTGATATGTAGGGTACAGTATACCAGATAAAGGTGAGAGGTCTAACTGATATGCAGTGTACAGTATACCAGATAAAGGTGAGGGGTCTAACTGATATGTAGGGTACAGTATACCAGATAAAGGTGAGGGGTCTAACTGATATGTAGGGTACAGTATACCAGATAAAGGTGAGGGGTCTAACTGATATGTAGGGTACAGTATACCAGATAAAGGTGAGGGGTCTAACTGATATGTAGGGTACAGTATACCAGATAAAGGTGAGGGGTCTAACTGATATGTAGGGTACAGTATACCAGATAAAGGTGAGGGGTCTAACTGATATGCAGTGTACAGTACAATTCCAGGTAACTTTCTCAAAAGGACAGAAATACCCTTTGATCAAGGCACTTAACCCTCATTTCTCCCGTAAGGAGCTCTGGTTTAGAGCTAAATGAATATCATGTAAACAAATGTATTGCTAAGTTTCAATATGATAATTTTACAGGAATCTGGTTTAGTAAAATGCGATGATTGTTTGATAGATTTTTCCTCTTCCTCTTCCTGTGTGTATGTGTGTGTGTGTGTGTGTGTGTGTGTGTGTGTGTGTGTGTGTGTGTGTGTGTAGGTGGAGGCCCCGTTCGTTCCTAAGTTCAAAGGCCCAGGTGACACCAGCAACTTTGAGGAGTACGAAGAGGAGGAGATCAGAGTCTCCATCAGTGAACAGTGTGCCAAGGAGTTCACTGACTTCTAGACCCAACCAGAGAGAGAGGGATTGAAGGAAGAAGATAGAGAAGGAGAGGGAAGAAAGGAGAAGGAAGGAAGGAAGGAAGGAAGGAAGGAAGGAAGGAAGGAAGGAAGGAAGGAAGGAAGGAAGGAAGGAAGGAAGGAAGGATAGGGAGAAGAGATGGGAGGGAGGGAGGAGAGAGAGGGAAGGTAGACTGGAGTACTGTCTCCTGTTGAATCACAAGCACCAGCTATGAGAGGGATAGAAGAAGAGAGGGAGAGAAGAAGAGAGGGAGAGAAGAAGATGCGGAGAGAAGAAGAGAGGGAGAGAAGATGCGGAGAGAAGAAGAAGAGAGGGAGAGAAGATGCGGAGAGAAGAAGAGAGAGGAGAGAAGAAGATGCGGAGAGAAGAAGAGAGAGGAGAGAAGATGCGGAGAGAAGAAGAAGAGAGGGAGAGAAGATGCGGAGAGAAGAAGAGGGAGAAGAAGAAGAGGGAGAGAAGAAGAGGGAGAGAAGAAGAGGGAGAGAAGAAGAGGGAGAGAAGAAGATGCAGAGAGAAGAAGAGAGGGAGAGAAGATGCGGAGTGAAGAAGAGAGGGAGAAAAGAAGATGCGGAGAGAAGAAGAGAGAGGAGAGAAGAAGATGGGAGAGAAGAAGAGAGAGGAGAGTAAACCAGCAGTGTTGCCTTTTCTGTCCCATTTGTGTTTTTCTACTGTTATTTATTTATTATGTAGTGTATTTTTATGTTTCATCCTTTATGGAGTGTTGGAGTGGGACCTGTCTCTGTAACAACTGTCTCCTAGCTACCATAATGGGACAGGCACCTGTCTCTGTAACAACTGTCTCCTAGCTACCATAATGGGACAGGCACCTGTCTCTGTAACAACTGTCTCCTAGCTACCATAATGGGACAGGCACCTGTCTCTGTAACAACTGTCTCCTAGCTACCATAATGGGACAGGCACCTGTCTCTGTAACAACTGTCTCCTAACTACCATAATGGGACAGGCACCTGTCTCTGTAACAACTGTCTCCTAACTACCATAATGGGACAGGCACCTGTCTCTGTAACAACTGTCTCCTAACTACCATATTGGGACAGGCACCTGTCTCTGTAACAACTGTCTCCTAACTACCATATTGGGACAGGCACCTGTCTCTGTAACAACTGTCTCCTAACTACCATATTGGGACAGGGACATTCTCTGTAACAACTGTCTCCTAACTACCATATTGGGACAGGCACCTGTCTCTGTAACAACTGTCTCCTAACTACCATATTGGGACAGGCACCTGCACAACTGTCTCTAACTGCATATTGGGACAGGCACTGTCTCTGTAACAACTGCCTCCTAACTACCATATTGGGACAGGGCCATTCTCTGTAACAAATGTCCCCTAACTACCATATTGGGACAGGGCCTTTCTCTGTAACAACTGTCTCCTAACTACCATATTGGGACAGGGCCATTCTCTGTAACAACTGTCTCCTAACTACCATATTGGGACAGGCACCTGTCTCTGTAACAACTGTCTCCTAACTACCATATTGGGACAGGGACATTCTCTTTTACAACTGTCCCCTAACTACCATATTGGGACAGGGCAATTCTCTGTAACAACTGTCTCCTAGCTACCATATTCGGACAGGCACCTGTCTCTGTAACAATTGTCTCCTAACTACCATATTGGGGCAGGCACCTGTCTCTGTAACAACTGTCTCCTAACTACCATATTGGGACAGGGCCATTATCTGTAACAACTGTCTCCTAACTACCATATTGGGACAGGGCCATTCTCTGTAACAACTGTCTCCTAACTACCATATTGGGACAGGCACCTGTCTCTGTAACAACTGTCTCCTAACTACCATATTGGGACAGGGAAATTCTCTGTAACAACTGTCTCCTAACTACCATATTGGGACAGGCACCTGTCTCTGTAACAACTGTCTCCTAACTACCATATTGGGACAGGCACCTGTCTCTGTAACAACTGTCTCCTAACTACCATATTGGGACAGGCACCTGTCTCTGAAACAACTGTCTCCTAACTACCATATTGGGACAGGGCCATTCTCTGTAACAAATGTCCCCTAACTACCATATTGGGACAGGGCCGTTCTCTGTAACAACTGTCTCCTAACTACCATATTGGGACAGGGCCATTCTCTGTAACAACTGTCTCCTAACTACCATATTGGGACAGGCACCTGTCTCTGTAACAACTGTCTCCTAACTACCATATTGGGACAGGGCAATTCTCTGTAACAACTGTCTCCTAACTACCATATTGGGACAGGGCCATTCTCTGTAACAACTGTCTCCTAACTACCATATTGGGACAGGCACCTGTCTCTGTAACAACTGTCTCCTAACTACCATATTGGGACAGGGCATTCTCTGTAACAACTGTCTCCTAACTACCATATTGGGACAGGGCAATTATCTGTAACAACTGTCTCCTAACTACCATATTGGGACAGGGCAGTTATCTGTAACAACTGTCTCCTAACTACCATATTGGGACAGGGCCATTCTCTGTAACAACCGTCTCCTAAGTACCATATTGGGACAGGGCATTCTCTGTAACAACTGTCTCCTAACTACCATATTGGGACAGGCACCTGTCTCTGTAACAACTGTCTCCTAACTACCATATTGGGACAGGGCCATTCTCTGTAACAACTGTCTCCTAACTACCATATTGGGACAGGCATCTGTCTCTGTAACAACTGTCTCCTAACTACCATATTGGGACAGGCACCTGTCTCTGTAACAACTGTCTCCTAACTACCATATTGGGACAGGGCCGTTCTCTGTAACAACTGTCTCCTAACTACCATATTGGGACAGGGCCTTTCTCTGTAACAACTGTCTCCTAACTACCATATTGGGACAGGGCCATTCTCTGTAACAACTGTCTCCTAAGTACCATATTGGGACAGGGAAATTCTCTGTAGCAACTGTCTCCTAACTAGCATGTTGGGACAGGCACCTGTCTCTGTAACAACTGTCTCCTAACTACCATATTGGGACAGGCACCTGTCTCCGAAACAACTGTCTCCTAACTACCATATTGGGACAGGGACATCCCCTTTACAACTGTCCCCTAACTACCATATTGGGACAGGGCAATTCTCTGTAACAACTGTCTCCTAACTACCATATTGGGACAGGCATCTGTCTCTGTAACAACTGTCTCCTAACTACCATATTGGGACAGGCACCTGTCTCTGTAACAACTGTCTCCTAACTACCATATTGGGACAGGGCCATTATCTGTAACAACTGTCTCCTAACTACCATATTGGGACAGGCGCCTGTCTCTGTAACAACTGTCTCCTAACTACCATATTGGGACAGGCGCCTGTCTCTGTAACAACTGTCTCCTATGTACTAGGCTAGCATATTGCTCCACACATACTGGTATTTGTTCTGAATGGACCCCTGTTCCCTAAATAGTGCACTACTTTCGACCAGAACCCTATGGGCTCTGGTCAAAAGTAGTGCACTCTAAAGGGAATAGGGTGCCATTTGGGACAAACGCACAACACTCTGCACTCACCTCCCCACCCTCCCCCTCTCCTACCCCCTTGGCGTGTGTCGTCATCCCCCCCGGTGGACCAAGCTCGAGGAAGCTACAGAAGGTCTTGATCTTATTGTTTCCAGTGTGGTGTGTTCTTCCTGTCCTTGTGTTAATACATACACTCAACTGTACACTTCTGTCTTGACACTAGTTCCATTCAGATGAATAATAATAATAATAATAAGGCACATAGCAGATACTTCTTTCCAACGCGACGGTCAGGGGTTCTGTTGTCTGGGTGTGCCCAGCGGGAACCTCTCGTGTCGTGATGCTCTTATCAACTGAGCGTCGTGGAACCAGTTCATGTTCTGTCTTCTTAATGACCTGCATTCCTTCTGTCAAATCCAGCCTCGTAGTTTACTCATTCTCACGTTAAACACATCACAACTCATTTAACATCTTCTATTAGAAAGGTGTCATTACATGCTCTGACTCCGTTGTCCAGGTTTGAAAATAACATTATATTGTCATTATTACTATTATTATTATAATTACATTGTCTTAACACTCTTCTCCTTTGAATACAATTCCATATTCTCTTCTACTCTTTAATGTCGTGTTCCGTCGCCTAATATCATAGGGCATGTCCCAAATGGCACCATATTCCCTACTTAGTGCACTACTTTTGACCCAGGCCTATAGAGCTCTCTGGCCAAGAGTAGTGCACAAAGTAGGGCACAGTGTTCCATTTGGGACGCAACCCGTGGACCGCTGTTTATCCCCTCCTTCACAGTCTCCTCAATGTATTTCTAGGCCATCCTCCTCTCAGCCGTGGACAGGCACAATGCTGGTGTATATATATGTACTATATACATACTGTTGCACTTTCTAGGAAAATACATAAGGCCTGTAGTCTTTTTAAACCATATGACTGGGATCACACAATTCTTAATTCCCTGGTTTTACACAAATCCTGGCTGGAAGATTCCTGGGAATATGAGGGGAATAAGCAGGAACTCCGGGACTCCTTCCACCAGGATTTCTGGGAAAAGTGATAATTTGGGGAAAGTTGGGGGCTGCAGCAGCCCTATAGGATCCTCAGCACTCCAAAGGGAGGTGTTTAAAGACCCTGTCTAATACCACCACATGAAAAGAAAAACAATAAAACACAAAGTGTCATATTTTGCAACTTGAGTATCAGTACAATAAAGTTTTACTTGTTAAAATGACCAACACAAGGGATTGTGTGTGCTGTTTGTTTGCGTGATATAGCACCAGTTTTTTTCCCAAACCTCTCGTTGTGGACCCCCAGACATTTCACCACTTTGTTGAAACCCTGAACTAGTTGACCTTGGGACGCTAACTGTAGAACAGATCAAATATGTGGACTGGCTGGGGCTCCCTGAGGAGAGGTTTGAAAACCACGGACATAGCCTAAACTCACTTTAAAACTATTGGGGACTGACACACACATACCTGTAGACCTTTTCAATCCATCTTGAATATTTAATTAGAGACGAACAGACTCTGTGTAGGTCTGTGAGACGCGTTTCCTGTAAGCCCGTTTAGCCTAGAGGCATCGTCTCCCAATGCAGTCATGCAGACAACTGTTGGCTCTTTAGTCTGGACTCTGGAGAGACCCACCTAAGACGTGTTCATATGCAGAAATCCAAAAGAATACCATTTCCAAATCTGTGTATGTATTACAACCAATAAAAGCGTGTTTACGTTTCCCAAAAGCAGCGGGAATGTGAACAAAGAGCGATGTGCTTGAGATGCGCAGAAAAAAAGAAAAAAACTCTACCTTAAATAAACTACCGTCCGCGTATGTCTGCTGTGGGTGAACTGAAGGGGACGCCATCTTCGTCGGTCCACCTTAAGCGCACAATGTGGCCAACGCATGCGCACATCGAGGCTTCCGTTGTTCATTCTCCGCTCTGCCGGGCTCGCTCTCTGCTCGCGCTGGGTCGGTATAGGAGAGCGACTTACAGCGTCACTTCAGAAACAACAAGAGAGAAAAGACGCACTCGGCCAAACCCAAACTCAACCGCTGGGAAAACAACAACAACAATGTCCGAATCCAAGTACCGGGACTGGATCCTCGAGACCATCGACTCTCTACGCTCACGGAAAGCCCGACCGGACCTTGAGAGAATATGTCGTATGGTCCGGAGAAGACACGGCTCGGATCCAGACAGAACCCGGGAGGAACTGGAGAAACTGATCCAGGAGCAAACAGTGCTCAAAGTTAGCTACAAGGGCTCCATATCCTACAGGAATGCGGCGAAGGTGCAGAGAAAGAGTCGAAAGAAGAGTGACTTCACGCCGGGTAGCGGCGGCGGTAGCGAGGTGGAGGGAGAGCAAGCCAAACACTCCAGTTTGAACAACAACGGGGACAGCGCGCACAGCTTTACCGACCTAGAGGAGGTGGAGAGCCGGGACCGAGAGGAGGATTCTGTCTCCGAGCCGAGTGAGTGCCCTGACCCCCGGCCCGAAACCCCGGGTATCACCTCCGAGAAAAAACAAAAGCTTTTTCCACTGAATAGCGGAAACGGCCCTGGCTACTGCCCGGGTTGTGGCGAAACGGGCTGTGCTGCCGGGAGAGGTTGCAGTGGGAAAGCAAGTGCGTCAAAAGACAAGAGATTAGGAGAAAGAGGAGGAGGAGGTCAGGAGGGGGGTGGCAGCAGCGCTTTGGCCGGCAACCACGAAACAAAACCGGGCCAAGATGGGAGCGGCGCTCCGAGCAAAGCAAAGGGTGTCTGGGGTGGAGGAGGGGGGGTGGAGACGACGGGGCAGGAGGGCAGCAGTAGCTGCGTCGGTGTTGCTGCTGAAACGGAAAATAAAATGAACCAGGGAAGCTCCAACAGCAACAGCCAGCTCCTGCGGCCGAAACAGCTTCAGCCAGAATCTCCACCTGTCAAACCCAAACTCCGGGCCGGACGAGGTGAGGGGAACCCGGGGGTCGGGGGTAGCGGGCAAACCAGCTCGGATTTGGGCGAAAGACTGATCGCCTCCGTCCGCAGACTAGCCGAGCAGAACCGAGCCTCCGCGTTAAGAGGGGAGACCCGCGGGGGCCACAAGCCACTGGGACTGAAGGAGATCCTGGGTTACCTGACCAGCCAAGACGGCCCCTCATCTGAGGGTAAGCTGACCCGTAACAGGGTCAAGGTGGTTCTGGAGAGAGAGGTGGCGAGAGGTCGGCTGCGGAGGACCCGGTGTGGGAACATCACTCTCCCGGTGAGGGGAGTGGAGACAGCGTCAACCCCAGCGAAGCCACCCGGCCCCGCTAACAGACTGCTGAAGAGCGCACTGCAGGATAAGCACATTGGGAAAAAGGTAACTTAATATTTCCAACACGTCCTATAGACTACACAGAGAGAGGAAGAGCTGAACAGACTCACTACACCCTGTCTGCTTATGAATTAATGATCAAGATATCAAAACAGCGCAGACAGACGTCTTTCTCTTTTCTCCCTGGATATAATCCCTGATTCTCTCTCATTCAGCCTAACTCAGCTAAATCGCATGTAAAAACTATTCTGAAGGCAAATCTATCATTTGCCCTAAATTAATCTTGGGTTTAAAATGACGTTTCTGGGCTGGTGTGTTTTGTGTGAACGGTAGCCAATGGTAACGTGAACCAGTGCGCTTGCAGAACAGACATCCTGATTTTTTTGTCCTCGACACGCAACTGTGTCTTGCTGCCTGCTCTCTGTTTCCTGTAGGGCTCCACTGCCATCCAGGCAGCACAAAAGGTGCGGGCTTTCAACAGCGCTCTCTCGTCCGCTCGCTTCTCTTGTTCCAGATTCACCGCACACACAGGAGCACGTCGAGACCGTAATGCGCTGTAGTGGTTCCTCTGTGTTTGGCGCGGTGAAAGTTCGGCTATAGGCTACCGTCCCTATATCATAGACTGTGTCTAGCTGGCTGTAAATTATGCAGACAGACGTACGGACGGGGGCGTTACGTGGTTAATTCGGTGGAATAGTTTGTGAAAATGAAAGCATACTTTCCACGTCGGAAAGTCTGTCTGCGCCAAGGCTGTATTCGCATCACAGCAGCTTGTTTCCCCCGTTATAATCTTCTTAGTTCCGTTCTTTTCTCTCTTCCTCTATCCCCGCCTATCTCTCATGTTTCGTTCCTCATTACGCCCTTTCTAGGCGGCTACCTTTTTTTAACGGAACAAACGCATGCTCTCTCTCTCTCTCTCTCTCTCTCTCTCTCTCTCTCGGTGATGTAACTGTAGCCATATGCACACCCAGTCACCAAGCAAGACGCACTGATTCTCTCATGAAATGTTATATTGATTGTAAAACCGAGCGGGCAGTGCGTGTATTTAAGCCGAACACGGGACTGTTGTGGCGGGTCTAGCGCTGTCGATGCAGCCGGTTGCTGCCTGGGTCATTACAAAGGACGCGCCGTCTGCGCTTAACTCGAGCTGCGCTGCCTGTCTATAATGAACCAGTGGACAAAAGAGGTCGCAGTAATGTAGGGAGGGAGAGAGAGCAACAAACATGCGCGCGCCAAAGTATGATTCAGCCTATTTCGCCGCTATACGTTAAACGAGTGAGCGACTGTTGGCTACCTAGTTATGTAGCCTGTTTCCTGAAAATAAAGACATGTCTGACTGCATGTCACATATGCCTTTCTTACTCTGTTAACTCTGATCTGCTCATTCATACTATGCTGAAACACTGAATTCTTTCTCTCTCTGAACCCCCCCCCCACCCCCTCTCTGTCTTCCTAGGAGGTGAAAGAGGAGGAGCCAATGGAGACAGAGAGTGGAGAGGAGGAGGAGGATGAAGAGGAGAAGGGAACAGGGGATGCTGAGGATGGGGGGCAGAGTGACACCCAAACCTCAGGGGGTGAGGAGGGTTCTAAAGGGGGGACTTGCCCTGCCCCGGTTCCCATGGAAACGGAACCCAGGAATGGTGATGACATCACTGGAGGTTCTGAGGGACAGGCGGGGGTGAAGCAGGAGGACAAACAACCGGAACACACAGACACACAGGTACAGGCTTCCCCTTCACATCTCTATGTATTTCTCTCTGTTGGTCTGTTTCTTGCTTTTCATTTCCCTTTTTCATATTGAGTCATTTCCTGGGAAAATCACTCTCTTTTGTCTCTCTCTGTCTCCCTCTGTCTGTCTCCCTCTGTCTGTCTCCCCCAGTCTGTCTCCCTCTGTCTCTGTCTGTCTCTCTCTGTGTCTCTCTCTGTGTCTCTGTCTCTCTCGGTCTCCCTCTGTCTGTCTCCCTCTGTCTGTCTCCCTCTGTCTCTGTCTGTCTCCCTCTGTCTGTCTCTGTCTGTCTCTCTCTGTGTCTCTCTCTGTGTCTCTCTCTGTGTCTCTGTCTCTCTCTCTGTCTCCCTCTGTCTCTGTCTGTCTCTGTCTGTCACTCTCTGTGTCTCTCTCTGTGTCTCTGTCTCTCTCTCTGTCTCTCTCTTTGTCTCTCTCTGTCTGTCTCCCTCTGTCTGTCTCTCTCTCTCTTTGTCTCTGTCTCTCTCAATTCAATGATAGGAAACATATGGTAACATTGCCAAAGCAAGTTAAATAGATAATAAACAAAAGTGAAATAAGCAAAAAAAATGAACAGTAAACATTACACTCACAAAAGTTCCAAATGAATAAAGACATTTCAAATGTCATTATGTCTATATACAGTGCTGTAACAATGTGCAAATAGTTAGTCTCTCTCTCTCTCTCTCTCTCAGGATCAGAATGTGGTACAGTCAGAGAGAGAGAGCCACACTTCCTCTGTCCACAACCACAACTGTGAGTTCTGCTTTAGAACGCCTGACTGTGTGGGAGTGCATGTTCATACATGTGTGTTTGTATTGCTAACCCCTCTGTGTGTGCAGTGCTAACCCCTCTGTGTGTGTGCAGTGCTAACCCCTCTGTGTGTGTGCAGTGTTAACCCCTCTGTGTGTGTGCAGTGTAACCCCTCTGTGTGTGTGCAGTGCTAACCCCTCTGTGTGTGTGCAGTGCTAACCCCTCTGTGTGTCTGTGCAGTGCTAACCCCTCTGTGTGTGTGCAGTGCTAACCCCTCTGTGTGTGTGCAGTGCTAACCCCTCTGTGTGTGTGCTAACCCCTCTGTGTGTGTGCAGTGCTAACCCCTCTCTGTGTGTGTGCAGTGCTAACCCCTCTGTGTGTGTGCAGTGCTAACCCCTCTGTGTGTGTGCAGTGCTAACCCCTCTGTGTGTGTGCAGTGCTAACCCCTCTGTGTGTGTGCGTGTGCAGTGCTAACCCCTCTGTGTGTGTGCAGTGCTAACCCCTCTGTGTGTGTGCAGTGCAGTGCTAACCCCTCTGTGTGTGTGCAGTGCTAACCCCTCTGTGTGTGTGCAGTGCTAACCCCTCTGTGTGTGTGCAGTGCTAACCCCTCTGTGTGTGTGCAGTGCTAACCCCTCCCTCTGTGTGTGTGCAGTGCTACCCCTCTCTGTGTGTGCAGTGCTAACCCCTCTGTGTGTGTGCAGTGCTAACCCCTCTGTGTGTGTGCAGTGCTAACCCCTCTGTGTGTGTGCAGTGCTAACCCCTCTCTGTGTGTGCGTGTGCAGTGCTAACCCCTCTGTGTGCAGTGCTAACCCCTCTGTGTGTGTGCAGTGTTAACCCCTCTGTGTGTGTGCAGTGCTAACCCCTCTGTGTGTGTGCAGTGCTAACCCCTCTGTGTGTGTGCAGTGCTAACCCCTCTGTGTGTGCAGTGCAGTGCTAACCCCTCTGTGTGTGTGCAGTGCTAACCCCTCTGTGTGTGTTTGTATTTCTAACCCCTCTATGCGTGTGCAGTGTTAACCCCTCTGTGTGTGTGCAGTGTTAACCCCTCTGTGTGTGTGCAGTGCTAACCCCTCTGTGTTTGTGCAGTGTTAACCCCTCTGTGTGTGTGCAGTGCTAACCCCTCTGTGTGTGTGCAGTGCTAACCCCTCTGTGTGTGTGCAGTGCTAACCCCTCTGTGTGTGTGCAGTGCTAACACCTCTGTGTGTGTGCGTGTGCAGTGCTAACCCCTCTGTGTGTGTGCAGTGCTAACCCCTCTGTGTGTGTGCAGTGCTAACCCCTCTGTGTGTTTGTAACCCCTCTGTGTGTTGCTAACCCCTCTATGTGTGTGCAGTGTTAACCCCTCTGTGTGTGTGCAGTGCTAACCCCTCTGTGTGTGTGCAGTGCTAACCCCTCTGTGTGTGTGCAGTGCTAACCCTCTGTGTGTGTTTGTATTTCTAACCCCTCTGTGCGTGTGCAGTGTTAACCCCTCTGTGTGTGTGCAGTGCTAACCCCTCTGTGTGTTTGTATTTCTAACCCCTCTATGCATGTGCAGTGCTAACCCCTCTGTGTGTGTGCAGTGCTAACCCCTCTGTGCGTGTGCAGTGTTAACCCCTCTGTGTGTGTGCAGTGCTAACCCCTCTGTGTGTGTGCGTGTGCAGTGCTAACCCCTCTGTGTGTGCAGTGCAGTGTCACCCCTCTGTGTGTGCGTGTGCCCCTCTGTGTGTGCAGTGCTAACCCGCAGTGCTAACCCCTCTGTGCAGTGCTAACCCCTCTGTGTGTGTGCAGTGCTAACCCCTCTGTGTGTGTGCAGTGCTAACCCCTCTGTGTGTGTGCAGTGCTAACCCTCTTTGTGTGTGCGTGTGCAGTGCTAACCCCTCTGTGTGTGTGCAGTGTTAACCCCTCTGTGTGTGTGCAGTGTTAACCCCTCTGTGTGTGTGCAGTGTTAACCCCTCTGTGTGTGTGCAGTGCTAACCCCTCTCCTCCGTTCCAGCAGGTTCGGCCTGTAAGACAGAGGTGGGTGTGTCCTCCTGTCTCCTCACCCCCACCGCCTCACCTAGAGACTCTGGCCTGGCAGAGGAGAGAGGGATGAACGGAGGAGTGTGAGTATCACCTCAGCGAGAGAGTGGGAAGGAAGTAGGAGGAGAGAGAGAAGGGAGGAGCAGATGAGAGACAGAGGGGATGAATGAAGCAAGGAGAGTCAATATATTTCACATGAATGAGAGATGAGTAAATGAGGAAGTCTGAGTGAGCTGGAGGAAAGAGGGATGAGGGAGGGAGGAGCAGATGAGTGTATGGGATGAGGGAGGAGCAGATGAGTGTATGGGATGAGGGAGGGAGGAGCAGATGAGTGTATGGGATGAGGGAGGGAGGAGCAGATGAGTGTATGGGATGAGGGAGGGAGGAGCAGATGAGTGTATGGGATGAGGGAGGGAGAGCAGATGAGTGTATGGGGAGGGAGGGAGGGCGGGCGGCAAGAGATGCAGTGTTTGGGATGAGGGAGGGAGGAGCAGATAAGTGTATGGGATGAGGGAGGGAGGAGCAGATGAGTTTGGGATGAGGGAGGGAGGAGCAGATAAGTGTATGGGATGAGGGAGGGAGGGAGGAGCAGATGAGTGTATGCGATGAGGGAGGGAGGAGCAGATGAGTGTATGGGATGAGGGAGGGAGGAGCAGGAGGGAGGGAGGAGCAGATGAGTGTATGGGATGAGGGAGGGAGGAGCAGATGAATGTATGGGATGAGGGAGGGAGGGAGGAGCAGATGAATGTATGGGATGAGGGAGGGAGGAGCAGATGAGTGTATGGGATGAGGGAGGGAGGGAGGGAGGAGCAGATGAGTGTATGGGATGAGGGAGGGAGGGAGGAGCAGATGAGTGTATGGGATGAGGGAGGGAGGGAGGGCGGCAAGAGATGCAGTGTGTGAAATATGAAAGTATAGTCTAGTCCCTTTAACTAAATGACAGTTACAAGTTGCAAACACTTAAATCCCCCCCCCCTCTCTTTTTCTAGGTTTGTGAAGTCTGAGCTGGGCAGTCTAAACCCAGTCAACTGGACAGTGTCTGATGTGGTCTGTTATTTCACGACAGCAGGGTTTGCAGAACAGGCCTTAGCCTTCAGGACTCAGGTGAGAAGAGACAGAGCAGGGTTTGCAGAACAGGCCTTAGCCTTCAGGACTCAGGTGAGATGAGACAGACAGCAGGGTTCCAGAACAGGCCTTAGCCTTCAGGACTCAGGTCAGATGAGACAGACAGCAGGGTTCCAGAACAGGCCTTAGCCTTCAGGACTCAGGTCAGATGAGACAGACAGCAGGGTTTGCAGAACAGGCCTTAGCCTTCAGGACTCAGGTGAGATGAGACAGACAGCAGGGTTCCAGAACAGGCCTTAGCCTTCAGGACTCAGGTCAGATGAGACAGACAGCAGGGTTCCAGAACAGGCCTTAGCCTTCAGGACTCAGGTCAGATGTTCCAGACAGACAGACAGACAGCAGGGTTCCAGAACAGGCCTTAGCCTTCAGGACTCAGGTCAGATGAGACAGACAGCAGGGTTCCAGAACAGGCCTTAGCCTTCAGGACTCAGGTCAGATGAGACAGACAGCAGGGTTCCAGAACAGGCCTTAGCCTTTCAGGACTCAGGTCAGATGAGACAGACAGCAGGGTTCCAGAACAGGCCTTAGCCTTCAGGACTCAGGTCAGATGAGACAGACAGCAGGGTTCCAGAACAGGCCTTAGCCTTCAGGACTCAGGTCAGATGAGACAGACAGCAGGGTTCCAGAACAGGCCAGGCCTTCAGGACTCAGGTGAGAAGAGACAGACAGCAGGGTTCCAGAACAGGCCTTCAGGACTCAGGTCAGATGAGACAGACAGCAGGCCTTCAGATCACCAGGGAGCATCAGAGATTCAGCAATCACACCTGTCAACCCTTTAGCAGTGTGACATTGTTGTATTTACTGTGTCGTTACTGTATTGGGTAACTACTATGTGTCTTATCTAGATCTACTTACTATGTAACTACTCCGTGTACCTACTATATTATAACTTTATAACTAAATATATTCTCTCTCTCTCTCTCTCTCTCTCTCCACCCAATCAGGAGATAGATGGGAAGTCCCTCCTCCTGATGCAGCGTAACGATGTCCTGACAGGCCTCTCAATCAGATTAGGCCCCGCCCTGAAGATCTATGAGCGCCATGTGAAGGTTCTGCAGAGAACACACTTTGAAGAGGACGACTGATGACTTTACCTGGAGAGAGAGACACACACACTCCTCCTCCTCTCTCAACTTTAACTACGGAACATTCCAATCCCCAAACCCTGACCCCTGAACTCTAAACTGACCAACCCTCTCTAGGCCCCAACTCTCACATCCCCCTCTCCTGGACTCAACTCTCCTCTCCTCCTTCATCCATCTCTCCTCTCACATCCCTCTCTCCAAGCCACATCTCTCCTCTCACATCCCCCTCTCCTGGACTCAACTCTCCTCTCCTCCTTCATCCATCTCTCCTCTCATCCCCCTCCAAATCTCTCCTCTCACATCCCTCTCTCCAAGCCACATCTCTCCTCTCACATCCCCCTCTCCTGGACTCAACTCTCCTCTCCTCCTTCATCCATCTCTCCTCTCACATCCCTCTCTCCAAGCCACATCTCTCCTCTCACAACCCCCTCTCCTGGACTCACTCTCCTCTCACATCCCCTCTCCAAGCCACATCTCTCCTCTCACATCCCCCTCTCCTGGACTCAACTCTCCTCTCCTCCTTCATCCATCTCTCCTCTCACATCCCTCTCTCCAAGCCACATCTCTCCTCTCACAACCCCCTCTCCAAGCCACACTCTCTCTCTCCTCTCACATCCCCCTCTCCAAGCCACAACTCTCCTCTCCTCTCACATCCCCCTCTCCAAGCCACAACTCTCCTCTCCTCTCACATCCCCCTCTCCAAGCCACAACTCTCCTCTCCTCTCACATCCCCCTCTCCAAGCCACAACTCTCCTCTCCTCTCACATCCCCCTCTCCTGGACTCTACTCTTTGGGAGAGAACACATAGAGAGAGAGATAGACAGAGAGAGAGAGAAGACAATGGAATAGAGAATCCTTGGATTTTTCCCTGAGGATGTTTTGAAGGACAGACCACCAAACCAAACAGAGAGAGAAGAAGAAAAGGAAATAAGGAAATAAGGAAATAGAAATAAGGAAATAAAGAGAAGAGAAGAGAAGAGAAGAGATGAAATGAAAGAGAGAGAAAGAGAAGAAGAGAAGAGGAAATAAGGAAATAGGGAAAGAGAGAGAAGAGAAGATGATGCTATTGAATGTGTTTAACAGGCTTTGGTCTGGCATGTGTTTATTTGAGGTAAAGTTCTGCTTTGACCTTTGAACCTTTTTGAAGGACATTAGCCGCTGCTTTAGACTCCTGAACAATCAACCAATCCCCTGATCAGTGGCTGTCAGTGAAACATTGGCTTCATTCCAATTCTCCTGAACAATCAGCCAATCACCTGATCAGTGGCTGTCAGTGAAACATTGGCTTCATTCCAATTCTCCTGAACAATCAGCCAATCACCTGATCAGTGGCTGTCAGTGAAACATTGGCTTCATTCCAATTCTCCTGAAGTGTGTCCATGTACCCTGGTGGATTTAGAAGGCATGGAATGGTTTCAGTATATGGTGGCCACTGTGTCCACCTGGCTGAAGGGATCCTCCTCACTCAGATTACAGATCCAGGATCAGCTTATCCTCCCCATATCCAATAGGGGTTTTACAAGCAAAACTGATCATAGATCAGTGTCTAAAGACAACAACATAAACTGGTCTTTTAATGGTTCCTTTTGATTGTTTAAGGAAAACTTCATCCTCCTCTGAGTGTCCCGACTGGCACCCTGGCACCCTTTATAGTGCACTGCTTCTGACCAGGACCTATAGGACTCAGTGCACTGCTTCTGACCAGGGCCTATAGGACTCAGTGCACGGCCCTGGTCAAAAGTAGTGCACTAGGAAATAGGGTGCATTTGGGACGCAATCTGAGTCACCTACTAGGATGCAGGGCAGTGTTCAGGAGTGTCGACAGTGAGCAGCACCTGTGTAACCTCACAGACAGGAAGACAGTGAGCAGCACCTGTGTAACCTCACAGACAGGAAGACAGTGAGCAGCACCTGTGTAACCTCACAGACAGGAAGACAGTGAGCAGCACCTGTGTAACCTCACAGACAGGAAGACAGTGAGCAGCACCTGTGTAACCTCACAGACAGGAAGACAGTGAGCAGCACCTGTGTAACCTCAGAGACAGGAAGACAATGAGCAGCACCTGTGTAACCTCACAGACAGGAAGACAGTGAGGAGCACCTGTGTAACCTCACAGACAGGAAGACAGTGAGCAGCACCTGTGTAACCTCACAGACAGGAAGACAATGAGGAGCACCTGTGTAACCTCACAGACAGGAAGACAGTGAGCAGCACCTGTGTAACCTCACAGACAGGAGGACAGTGTTCAACGTGCTTCATTCAGAACAACCTTTGGTCCGACAGAAAACTAACATTCATTCAAATCATTATGCAACCTCTCTGTTGGAGTTAGAGGCTGGGGGCATTAAGAGGCTGGGGGTCTGGGACATTAAGAGGCTGGGGACGATGTTGACACTGGAACACTTTGTAACCTCTCTGTTGGAGTTAGAGGCTGGGGGCATTAAGAGGCTGGGGGTCTGGGACATTAAGAGGCTGGGGACGATGTTGACACTGGAACACTTTGTAACCTCTCTGTTGGAGTTAGAGGCTGGGGGCATTAAGAGGCTGGGGTCTGGGACATTAAGAGGCTGGGGACGATGTTGACACTGGAACACTTTGTAACCTCTCTGTTGGAGTTAGAGGCTGGGGACATTAAGAGGCTGGGGGGCTGGGACATTAAGACATTTTAAGAGGCTGGGGGTTTGGGACATTAAGAGGCTGGGGACGATGTTGACATTGGAAGACTTTGTAACCTCCGGACTAAACTGTTGTTGTTGTTAGCAGGTACTATGTGGTTTTATAACACGGTCTAAGGGTTGTTTAGAACAAACAGTGGACCTCTAAGATGATAGAGGGAGAGAGAGACACGGGACCAGAACAGGACAGTTTTTTGTGTCCGTGTTTTTTTGGGGGGGGGAATGTAAAGGATAGATTTTATACAAAAGTGAAGCCGCTTTAAATACCCAAAACCCCTTGTCCCCTGAGCCTAAGGCCTCCCAATCCCAAACATATACCCAGCCCTGCTCAGCCTCTACCCTTACTTCAGCTGGTCTAACCTATTCCTGACAGGATATACCCAGACCTGCCCAGCCTCTACCCTCACTTCAGCTGGTCTAACCTATTCCTGACAGGATATACCCAGACCTGCCCAGCCTCTACCCTCACTTCAGCTGGTCTAACCTATTCCTGACAGGATATACCCAGCCCTGCCCTGCCTCTACCCTCACTTCAGCTGGTCTAACCTATTCCTGACAGGATATACCCAGCCCTGCCCTGCCTCTACCCTCACTTCAGCTGGTCTAACCTATTCCTGACAGGATATACCCAGCCCATCCTCTACCCTCACTTCAGCTGGTCTAACCTATTCCTGACAGGATATACCCAGACCTGCCCATCCTCTACCCTCACTTCAGCTGGTCTAACCTATTCCTGACAGGATATACCCAGCCCTGCCTCTACCCTCACTTCAGCTGGTCTAACCTATTCCTGACAGGATATACCCAGCCCTGCCCTGCCTCTACCCTCACTTCAGCTGGTCTAACCTATTCCTGACAGGATATACCCAGACCTGCCCAGCCTCTACCCTCACTTCAGCTGGTCTAACCTATTCCTGACAGGATATACCCAGCCCATCCTCTACCCTCACTTCAGCTGGTCTAACCTATTCCTGACAGGATATACCCAGCCCAGCCGCTACCTCTCACTTCAGCTGGTCTAACCTATTCCTGACAGGATATACCCAGCCCAGCCGCTACCCTCACTTCAGCTGGTCTAACCTATTCCTGACAGGATATACCCAGCCCCGCTACCCTCCTTCAGCTGGTCTAACCCCTCAGGATATACCCAGCTGCCTCTAACCTCACTTCAGCTGGTCTAACCTATTCCTGACAGGATATAACCAGCCCTGCCCAGCCTCTACCCTCACTTCAGCTGGTCTAACCTATTCCTGACAGGATATACCCAGCCCCCGCTACCCTCACTACAGCTGGTCTAACCTATTCCTGACAGGATATACCCAGCCCAGCCGCTACCCTCACTTCAGCTGGTCTAACCTATTCCTGACAGGATATACCCAGCCCAGCCGCTACCCTCACTTCAGCTGGTCGAACCTATTCCTGACAGGATATACCCAGCCCTGCCCAGCCTCTACCCTCACTTCAGCTGGTCTAACCTATTCCTGACAGGATATACCCAGCCCAGCCGCTACCCTCATTTCAGCTGGTCGAACCTATTCCTGACAGGTCTGGGAAAATAACAGGAGAAATGTGATGACTAAATCACCAGAGAACTGGGGAGAAAATAGGAGTCAACGTCGTAAACTGAATGACATACAATGAGTGGACAAAACATTAAGAACACCTTCCGAATATTGACTTGCACCCCTCCCCCTTTCCCCCTCAGAACAGCCTCAATGTGTCGGGGTATAGACTCTACAAGGTGTTGAAAGCGTTCCACAGGGATGCTGGCCCATGTTGACTCCAATTCTTTCTACATTCTTGATGCACACGGGAACTGTTGAGAGTAAAAAACCCAGCAGCGTTGCAGTTCTTGACACAACGGTGCACCCGTCACCTACTACCATACCCACTACCATACCCACTACCTTACCCACTACCATACCCACTACCATACCCCTACCATACCCACTACCATACCCCTACCATACCCCCTACCATACCCACTACCATACCCACTACCATACCCCTACCATAACCCCTACCATACCCACTACCATACCCACTACCATACCCACTACCATACCCCTACCATACCCACTAATATACCCTCTACCGTACCCCATAACCACTACCGTACCCCCTACCATACCCACTACCATACCCCCTACCGTACCCTCTACCATACCCACTACCATACCCACTACCATACCCCTACCATACCCACTACCATACCTACTACCATACCCACTACCATACCCACTACCATACCCCCTACCATACCCACTACCATACCTACTACCATACCCACTACCATACCCACTACCATACCCCCTACCATACCCCCTACCATACCCACTACCATACCTACTACCATACCCACTACCATACCCCCTACCATACCTACTACCATACCCACTACCATACCCCCTACCATATCCCCTACCATACCTACTACCATACCCACTACCATACCCACTACCATACCCCTACCATACCCACTACCATAACCCCTACCATACCTACTACCATAACCCCTACCATACCCCTACCATAACCCCTACCATACCTACTACCATACCCCTACCATACCCACTACCATACCCCCTACGATACCCACTACCATACCCACTACCATACCCCTACCATACCCACTACCATACCCACTACCATACCCCTACCATACCCACTACCATACCCACTACCATACCCCCTACGATACCCACTACCATACCCACTACCATACCCCTACCATACCCCTACCATACCCCCTACCATACCCACTACCATACCCACTACCATACCCACTACCATACCCCCTACCATACCCCCTACCATACCCACTACCATACCCACTACCGTACCCACTACCGTACCCACTACCGTACCCTCTACCGTACCCCCTACCGTACCCCCTACCGTACCCACTACCGTACCCCTACCATACCCACTACCATACCCACTAATATACCCACTAATATACCCCCTACCATACCCATACGATACCCACTACCATACCCCCTACCATACCCCCTACCATACCCACTACCATACCCCCTACCATACCCACTACCATACCCCCTACCATACCCCTACCATACCCCCTACCATACCCCCTACCATACCCCCTACCATACCCACTACCATACCCACTAATATACCCTCTACCGTACCCCATAACCACTACCGTACCCCCGTACCCCCTTCTTTTTCAAGACCTCTGAAATCCGCCCTGGCATGCTGCCAATGAACTTCTGGGCCACATCCTGACTGATGGCAGCCCATTCTTGCATTATCAATAATTAGAGTTTGTAAGAATTTGTGGGGTTTTATTTGTCCACCCGCCTCGAGGTTTGACCACAAGTTCTCAATGGGATTAAGGTCTGGGAGTTTCCTGGCCATGGACCCAAAATATTAATGTTTTGTGCCACTTTTGCCTTATGGCAGGGTGCTCCATCATGCTGGAAAAGGCATTGTTCGTCACCAAACTGTTCCTGGATGGTTGGGAGAAGTTGCTCTCGGAGGATGTGTTGGTAACATTCTTTATTCATGCCTGTGTTCTTAGGCAAAATTGTGAGTGAGCCCACTCCCTTGGCTAAGAAGCAACCCCACACATGAATGGTCTCAGGATGCTTTACTGTTGGCATGACACAGGACTGATGGTAGCGCTCACCTTGTCATCTCCAGACAAGCTTTTTTCTGGATGCCTCAATCAATCGGAAAGGGGGATTCATCAGAGAAAATGACTTTACCCCAGTCCTCAGCAGTCCAATCTCTGTACCTTTTGCAGAATATCAGTCTGTCCCTGATGTTTTTCCTGGAGAGAAGTGGCTTCTTTGCAGCCCTTCTTGACACCAGGCCATCCTCCAAAAGTCTTCGCCTCACTGTGCGTGCAGATGCACTCACAGCTGCCTGCTGCCATTCCTGAGCAAGCTCTGTACTGGTGGTGCCCCGATCCTGCAGCTGAATCAACTTAAGAAGACGGTCCTGGCGCTTGCTGGACTTTCTTGGGCGCCCTGAAGCCTTCTTCACAACAATTGAACCGCTCTCCTTGAAGTTCTTGATGATCCTATAAATGGTTGATTTAGGTGCAATCTTACTGGCAGCAATATCCTTGCCTGTGAAGCCCTTTTTGTGCAAAGCAATGATGACGGCACTTGTTTCTTTGCAGGTAACCATGGCTGACAGAGGAAGAACAATGATTCCAAGCACCACCCTCATTTGGAAGCTTCCAGTCTGTTATGCGAACTCAATCAGCATGACAGAGTGATCTCCAGCCATGTCCTCGTCAACACTCACACCTGTGTTAACGAGAGAATCACTGGCATGATGTCAGCTGGTGCTTTTGTGGCAGGGAAGAAATGCAGTGGAAATGTTTTTTGGGGGATTCAGTTCATTTGCATGGCAAAGAGGGACTTTGCAATCAATTGCAATCAATACACTGATTGAAATGGACTTAACAAGAGACGTCAATAAGGGATCATAGCTTTCACCTGGTCAGTCCAGGGGCGGCAGGGAGCCTAGTGGTTAGAGCGTTGGACTAGTAACCAAAAGGGTGCAAGATTGAATCCCGAACTGACAAGGTCAAAATCTGTCGTTCTGCCCCTGAACAAGGCAGTTTGTTCTTAACTGACTTGCCTAGTTAAATAAAGGTAAAATAAATGTCATTGAAAGAACAGGTGTTCATAATGTTTTGTACCCTCAGTGTATATGTAAATAATATAAATGAAATGTAAACACACATTGAAATAAATGTAAAGCCCATTGAAGCGAATGTAATGCATTTCACCACAGGGTATTACACCTGTCAAATGAATCAATCACTCACCACCAGCATTTCCTACAGGACTGAGTTCATGTCTCCGTGTTTCACAGCTGTGTTGTGATTGGATACGTTTTGCAGTTCTGGGCTCTCATTGGATGAGTTTGGCAGTTGTAGGCTTTCATCTCACACTGTGTCAATTGTTCCCATTGAGTTATTTGTTGTAAATTGACGTCAGCTGTTACTGTGTCAGACTGTCCTATTAGGTCTCTGTTCTGACTGTCCTAGCAGGTCTATGTTCTGTCTGCCACTGTGTCAGACTGTCCTAGCATGTCTCTGTTCTGTCTGTCACTGTGTCAGACTGTCCTAGCATGTCTCTGTTCTGTCTGTCACTGTGTCAGACTGTCCTAGCAGGTCTCTGTTCAGACTGTCCTATTAGGTCTCTGTTCTGACTGTCCTAGCAGGTCTCTGTTCTGTCTGTCACTGTGTCAGACTGTCCTAGCAGGTCTCTGTTCTGTCTGTCACTGTGTCAGACTGTCCTAGCAGGTCTCTGTTCTGTCTGTCACTGTGTCAGACTGTCCTAGCAGGTCTCTGTTCAGACTGTCCTCTATTTGGTCTCTGTTCTGTCTGTTACTGTGTCAGACTGTCTTAGCAGGTCTCTGTTCTGACTGTCCTAGCAGGTCTCTGTTCTGACTGTCTAGCAGGTCTCTGTTCTGACTGTCCTTGCAGGTCTCTGTTCTGACTGTCTAGCAGGTCTCTGTTCTGACTGTCCTTGCAGGTCTCTGTTCTGACTGTCCTTGCAGGTCTCTGTTCTGACTGTCCTTGCAGGTCTCTGTTCTGACTGTCCTAGCGGGTCTCCACACCATTCTGGGAGTACTATTCTGTCTGTGAAGTCAAATCCCCTGGTTGCTCGTTTTATGTTTTCTATTGTAAACAATGAGATGCTTTTGGAATAAAAGTCTAAAGAAAAACATTCCAGTTAGCTACAGCTGTACCGCTGTGTGACTCTGTACCGCTGTGTGACTCTGTACCGCTGTGTGACTCTGTACCGCTGTGTGACTCTGTACCGCTGTGTGACTCTGCTGCCGGTCGCACATCTCAAACTGTCCATTACCAATATCAGAACATGGCACTAACCTGTCCATTACCAATATCAGAACATGGTACTAACCTGTCTATTACCAATATCAGAACATGGTACTAACCTGTCTATTACCAATGTCAGAACATGGTACTAACCTGTCCATTACCAATATCAGAACATGGTACTAACCTGTCCATTACCAATATCAGAACATGGTACTAACCTGTCCATTACCAATATCAGAACATGGTACTAACCTGTCCATTACCAATATCAGAACATGGTACTAACCTGGCCATTACCAATATCAGAACATGGTACTAACCTGTCCATTACCAATATCAGAACATGGTACTAACCTGTCCATTACCAATATCAGAACATGGTACTAACCTGTCCATTACCAATATCAGAACATGGTACTAACCTGTCCATTACCAATATCAGAACATGGTACTAACCTGTCCATTACCAATATCAGAACATGGTACTAACCTGTCCATTACCAATATCAGAACATGGTACTAACCTGTCCATTACCAATATCAGAACATGGTACTAACCTGTCTATTACCAATATCAGAACATGGTACTGTCCATTACCAATATCAGAACATGGTACTAACCTGTCCATTACCAATATCAGAACATGGTACTAACCTGTCCATTACCAATATCAGAACATGGTACTAACCTGTCTATTACCAATATCAGAACATGGTACTAACCTGTCTATTACCAATATCAGAACATGGTACTGTCCATTACCAATATCAGAACATGGTACTAACCTGTCCATTACCAATATCAGAACATGGTACTAACCTGTCCATTACCAATATCAGAACATGGTACTAACCTGTCTATTACCAATATCAGAACATGGTACTAACCTGTCCATTACCAATATCAGAACATGGTACTAACCTGTCCATTACCAATATCAGAACATGGTACTAACCTGTCCATTACCAATATCAGAACATGGTACTAACCTGTCCATTACCAATATCAGAACATGGTACTAACCTGTCCATTACCAATATCAGAACATGGTACTAACCTGTCTATTACCAATATCAGAACATGGTACTAACCTGTCTATTACCAATATCAGAACATGGTACTAACCTGTCCATTACCAATATCAGAACATGGTACTAACCTGTCCATTACCAATATCAGAACATGGTACTAACCTGTCCATTACCAATATCAGAACATGGTACTAACCTGTCCATTACCAATATCAGAACATGGTACTAACCTGTCCATTACCAATATCAGAACATGGTACTAACCTGTCCATTACCAATATCAGAACATGGTACTAACCTGTCCATTACCAATATCAGAACATGGTACTGTCCATTACCAATATCAGAACATGGTACTAACCTGTCTATTACCAATATCAGAACATGGTACTAACCTGTCTATTACCAATATCAGAACATGGTACTAACCTGTCCATTACCAATGTCAGAACATGGTACTAACCTGTCCATTACCAATATCAGAACATGGTACTAACCTGTCCATTACCAATGTCAGAACATGGTACTAACCTGTCCATTACCAATGTCAGAACATGGTACTAACCTGTCCATTACCAATGTCAGAACATGGTACTAACCTGTCCATTACCAATGTCAGAACATGGTACTAACCTGTCCATTACCAATGTCAGAACATGGTACTAACCTGTCTATTACCAATATCAGAACATGGTACTGTCCATTACCAATATCAGAACATGGTACTAACCTGTCTATTACCAATATCAGAACATGGTACTGTCCATTACCAATATCAGAACATGGTACTAACCTGTCTATTACCAATATCAGAACATGGTACTAACCTGTCTATTACCAATATCAGAACATGGTACTAACCTGTCCATTACCAATGTCAGAACATGGTACTAACCTGTCCATTACCAATGTCAGAACATGGTACTAACCTGTCTATTACCAATATCAGAACATGGTACTGTCCATTACCAATATCAGAACATGGTACTAACCTGTCTATTACCAATATCAGAACATGGAACTGTCCATTACCAATATCAGAACATGGTACTAACCTGTCTATTACCAATATCAGAACATGGTACTAACCTGTCTATTACCAATATCAGAACATGGTACTAACCTGTCCATTACCAATGTCAGAACATGGTACTAACCTGTCCATTACCAATGTCAGAACATGGTACTAACCTGTCCATTACCAATGTCAGAACATGGTACTAACCTGTCCATTACCAATATCAGAACATGGTACTAACCTGTCCATTACCAATATCAGAACATGGTACTAACCTGTCTATTACCAATATCAGAACATGGTACTAACCTGTCCATTACCAATATCAGAACATGGTACTAACCTGTCCATTACCAATATCAGAACATGGTACTAACCTGTCCATTACCAATATCAGAACATGGTACTAACCTGTCTATTACCAATATCAGAACATGGTACTAACCTGTCCATTACCAATATCAGAACATGGTACTAACCTGTCCATTACCAATATCAGAACATGGTACTAACCTGTCTATTACCAATATCAGAACATGGTACTGTCCATTACCAATATCAGAACATGGTACTAACCTGTCTATTACCAATGTCAGAACATGGTACTAACCTGTCTATTACCAATATCAGAACATGGTACTGTCCATTACCAATATCAGAACATGGTACTAACCTGTCTATTACCAATATCAGAACATGGTACTGTCCATTACCAATATCAGAACATGGTACTAACCTGTCTATTACCAATATCAGAACATGGTACTAACCTGTCTATTACCAATATCAGAACATGGTACTAACCTGTCCATTACCAATGTCAGAACATGGTACTAACCTGTCCATTACCAATGTCAGAACATGGTACTAACCTGTCTATTACCAATATCAGAACATGGTACTGTCCATTACCAATATCAGAACATGGTACTAACCTGTCTATTACCAATATCAGAACATGGAACTGTCCATTACCAATATCAGAACATGGTACTAACCTGTCTATTACCAATATCAGAACATGGTACTAACCTGTCTATTACCAATATCAGAACATGGTACTAACCTGTCCATTACCAATGTCAGAACATGGTACTAACCTGTCCATTACCAATGTCAGAACATGGTACTAACCTGTCCATTACCAATGTCAGAACATGGTACTAACCTGTCCATTACCAATATCAGAACATGGTACTAACCTGTCCATTACCAATATCAGAACATGGTACTAACCTGTCTATTACCAATATCAGAACATGGTACTAACCTGTCCATTACCAATATCAGAACATGGTACTAACCTGTCCATTACCAATATCAGAACATGGTACTAACCTGTCCATTACCAATATCAGAACATGGTACTAACCTGTCCATTACCAATATCAGAACATGGTACTAACCTGTCCATTACCAATATCAGAACATGGTACTAACCTGTCCATTACCAATATCAGAACATGGTACTAACCTGTCCATTACCAATATCAGAACATGGTACTAACCTGTCCATTACCAATATCAGAACATGGTACTAACCTGTCTATTACCAATATCAGAACATGGTACTAACCTGTCCATTACCAATATCAGAACATGGTTCTAACCTGTCTATTACCAATATCAGAACATGGTACTAACCTGTCTATTACCAATATCAGAACATGGTACTAACCTGTCTATTACCAATATCAGAACATGGTACTAACCTGTTTATTACCAATATCAGAACATGGTACTAACCTGTCTATTACCAATATCAGAACATGGTACTAACCTGTCCATTACCAATATCAGAACATGGTACTAACCTGTCCATTACCAATATCAGAACATGGTACTAACCTGTCCATTACCAATATCAGAACATGGTACTAACCTGTCTATTACCAATATCAGAACATGGTACTAACCTGTCCATTACCAATATCAGAACATGGTACTAACCTGTCCATTACCAATATCAGAACATGGTACTAACCTGTCCATTACCAATATCAGAACATGGTACTAACCTGTCCATTACCAATATCAGAACATGGTACTAACCTGTCTATTACCAATAT
This sequence comes from Oncorhynchus tshawytscha, assembly GCF_018296145.1. Lineage (NCBI taxonomy): Eukaryota > Metazoa > Chordata > Actinopteri > Salmoniformes > Salmonidae > Oncorhynchus > Oncorhynchus tshawytscha. The sequence goes on from NW_024609181.1 coordinate 44,083, forward strand.
CAGAACATGGTACTAACCTGTCCATTACCAATATCAGAACATGGTACTAACCTGTCCATTACCAATATCAGAACATGGTACTAACCTGTCCATTACCAATATCAGAACATGGTACTAACCTGTCTATTACCAATATCAGAACATGGTATGAGTATTGTAGTGTGTGTGTGTGTGTGTGTGTGTGTGTGTGTGTGTGTGTGTGTGTGTGTGTGTGTGTGTGTGGCGGGTGTGTGTGTGGTGTTAGGGAGTAACGGGGAGTGTCTGGCCGGGAGGAGAGGAGGGTGGGGGCATATGGCATGATATCTGTTCAGCACTGGGCCACTTTCCAGAGTATGTGAAGGGTGGGGGCCGAGGTGGGACGGGGAGGGAGGGAGGAGAGACGCTCAACAAGGGGGAGGGAGGCAGAGAGAGGGACTTTCCCTAGACAGACCTGACCCCAGCCACAGAGAACAACGTCTGCAGAGAGAGAAGACCAAACTACTGAGCTCTACCTCAGAGATATCCAGGAGAGACCAGAACTAAAGACTCAGGACTAGACCCAGAATCCAGGACCCAACACCTAGGACCCAGGGCTCTTTAACTAGGCCCAGGACTCTGACCCAAACCCAACACCCAGACCCAGGACTAGACCCGGACATCCAGGACCCAACACCTAGGACCCAGGGCTCTTTAACTAGGCCCAGGACTCTGACCCAAACCCAACACCCAGACCCAGGACTAGACCCAGACATCCAACCCCAGAACCAGGGAGAGACCAGGGTACTCTGACCCATAAAGGATCTAGGAGCGGGTTCTGTTACACAGGAACTCTCCATACCCAGCCATGCCTGCCTCTGGAGGAACAGAGTGAGTAATACACCAGTGTTATAACTAGCTTAACTAAATCACCAGGGTAACAGAGTACTATAACAGTGTTATAACTAGCTTAACTAAATCACCAGGGTAACAGAGTACTTTAACAGTGTTATAACTAGCTTAACTAAATCACCAGGGTAGCAGAGTACTACAACAGTGTTGTAACTAGCTTAACTAAATCACCAGGGTAACAGAGTACTATAACAGTGTTATAACTAGCTTAACTAAATCACCAGGGTAACAGAGTACTATAACAGTGTTGTAACTAGCTTAACTAAATCACCAGGGTAACAGAGTACTATAACTGTGGTATAACTAGCTTAACTAAATCACCAGGGTAACAGAGTACTATAACAGTGTTATAACTAGCTTAACTAAATCACCAGGGTAGCAGAGTACTACAACAGTGTTGTAACTAGCTTAACTAAATCACCAGGGTAACAGAGTACTATAACAGTGTTATAACTAGCTTAACTAAATCACCAGGGTAGCAGAGTACTATAACAGTGTTGTAACTAGCTTAACTAAATCACCAGGGTAACAGAGTACTATAACTGTGGTATAACTAGCTTAACTAAATCACCAGGGTAACAGAGTACTATAACAGTGTTATAACTAGCTTAACTAAATCACCAGGGTAGCAGAGTACTACAACAGTGTTGTAACTAGCTTAACTAAATCACCAGGGTAACAGTACTATAACAGTGTTGTAACTAGCTTAACTAACTCACCAGGGTAACATTCATTAGGTATCAAACGGACTGGCACTACCTGAACTTGTCCAATAAGAAACACTCACATTTGTTTTTCATTTCAAAATGTTTTGCTAAGTTGTGCACTAATGACTATGACCCACGTTTCCATTCTGCACTTGGTCTTATTATATCCATGAAGCAATAAGGGCTGAGATGAGGCCAGGACAGGTCTGTCCTCTAGTCTTTGTAAACAGAGCTGTAGACTGGGCTAAATTCAGATCATCGTCACATGGAGAAACAGGAGCTATGTGGGGCAAGTGTGTGTGTGTGTGTGTGTGTGTGATTCTGTGGGTGTGTGATTCTCTGTGTTGTGTGTCATTCTGTGTGTGTGTGTGTGATTCTGTGAGTGTGTGTGTGTGTGATTCTGTGGGTGTGTGATTCTCTGTGTGTGTGTGTGATTCTGTGTGTGTGTGTGATTCTGTGTGTGTGTGTGATTCTCTCTGTGTGTGTGTGTGTGTGTGTGTAACTGTATGTGTGCTGGTAGTCCTAAAGGGGAGGATTTCTCCACTGCTATCCTGAAGCAGAAACACAGACCCAATAGACTGGTGGTGGATGAAGCCCACAATGAAGACAACAGCATCGTCAGCCTCTCACAGGTGTGTTACCAGTCTCAGCTGTGTGTGTTGTCAGTCTCAGCTGTGTGTGTTGCCAGTCTCAGCTGTGTGTGTTGCCAGTCTCAGCTGTGTGTGTTGTCAGTCTCAGTTGTGTGTGTTACCAGTCTCAGCTGTGTGTGTTGTCAGTCTCAGCTGTGTGTGTTGCCAGTCTCAGCTGTGTGTGTTGCCAGTCTCAGCTGTGTGTTGCTCCTTGCTGTCCCCAGTCCACCTGGCCATGCTGCTGTTCCAGTTTCAACTGACCTGAGCCCTAGGACCATGCCCCAGGACTACCTGACATGATGACTCCTTGCTGTCCCCAGTCCACCTGGCCATGCTGCTGCTCCAGTTTCAACTTCCACCTGACTGTGCTGCTGCTCCAGTTCAACTGTTCTGCCTTATTATTATTCGACCATGCTGGTCATTTATGAACATTTGAACATCTTGGCCATGTTCTGTTATAATCTCCACCCGGCACAGCCAGAAGAGGACTGGCCACCCCACATAGCCTGGTTCCTCTCTAGGTTTCTTCCTAGGTTTTGGCCTTTCTAGGGAGTTTTTCCTAGCCACCGTGCTTCTACACCTGCATTGCTTGCTGTTTGGGGTTTTAGGCTGGGTTTCTGTACAGCACTTTGAGATATCAGCTGATGTACGAAGGGCTATATAAATAAATTTGATTTGATTTGATTTGATTTGTGTGTTGTCAGTCTCAGTTGTGTGTGTTGTCAGTCTCAGCTGTGTGTGTTGCCAGTCTCAGCTGTGTGTGTTGCCAGTCTCAGCTGTGTGTGTTGCCAGTCTCAGCTGTGTGTGTTGCCAGTCTCAGCTGTGTGTGTTGCCAGTCTCAGCTGTGTGTGTTGCCAGTCTCAGCTGTGTGTGTTGCCAGTCTCAGCTGTGTGTGTTGCCAGTCTCAGCTGTGTGTGTTGCCAGTCTCAGGTGTGTGTATTACCAGTCTTAGGTGTGTGTATTACCAGTCTCAGGTGTGTGTATTACCAGTCTTAGGTGTGTGTATTACCAGTCTCAGGTGTGTGTGTTGCCAGTCTCAGGTGTGTGTATTACCACTCTCAGGTGTGTGTATTACCAGTCTCAGGTGTGTCTGTGTGTTACCATAATTTAAAATGTATAACATATTTTTTTTTGGGGGGGATCACTGAACTACACACAATACCCCATCCTGTCAAAGTGGAATCGTTTTTCTAAATGTTTACTAATTCATTCAAGATGAAAGATGAAATATCTTGAGTCAATAAGTGTTCAACCCCTTGGTTATGGCAAGCCTATGTTTGAATGACTACCTCACCCCACACATGCTATTATCTGTAAGGTCCCACAGTCGAGCAGTGAATTTCAAACACAGATTCAACCACAAAGACCAGGAAGGTTTTCCAATGCCTTGCAAAGAAGAGCACATATTGGTAGATGGGTAAGCATTTCAAAAGTCAACATTGAAAGTCCCTTTCAACATGGCGAAGTTATTAATTACACTTTGGATAGTGTATCAATACACCCAGTCACTACAAAGATACAGGCGTCCTTCCCAAATCAGTTGCCGGAGAGGAAGGAAACCGCTCAGGGTTTTTCACCAATGGTGACTTTAAAACAGTTACAGAGTTTAATGGCTGTGATAGGAGAAAACTGAGGATGGATCAACAACATTTTAGTTAGTCTGTACAGAATAAAAAGATTCCAAAACATGCATTCTGTTTGCAACAAAGCACTGAAGTAATACTGCAAAATATGTGGCAAAGCAATTCACTTTTTGTCCTGAATACAAAGTGTTATGCTACACAACACATCACTGAGTACCACTCTCCATATTTTCAAGCATAGTGGTGACTGCATCATGTTATGGGTATGCTTGTAATCATTAAAGACGGGGAATTTTTCAGGATAAAAAATCTACGGAATGGAGCAAAGCACAGGCAACATCCTAGAGGAAAACCGGGTTCAGCCTTCTTTCCACCAGACACTGGGACATTAATTCACCTTTCAGCAGGACAATAACCTAAAACATAAGACCAAATATACACCGGAGTTGCTCACCAACCAAGAGTGGCAGAGTTACAATTTTGATTTGAATCACATTGGAAATATATGGCAAGACGTGAAAATGGTTGTATAGCAATGAACAACAACCAATTTGACAGAGCTTGAAGAATATTATTTTAAAAAATGTGCAAATGTTGCACAATGCAGGTGTGCAAAGCTCTTAGAGATTTACCCAGAAAGACTCACAGCTGTAATCACTGCCAAAGGTGCTTCTACAAAGTATTGACTCAGGGGTGTGAATAGTTCAGAAAATTAGATATTTTTGTATTTAATTTTCATTAATTTTGCGAACACCACACTTTTTTTTGGGTCATAATGGGGTAATGTGTGTAGATGGGTGAGAAAAAAATGCTATTTAATCCATTTTGAATTCAGGCTGCAACACAACAAAGTGTGGAATAAGTCAAGGCACTGTGTCTCCAGTCTCCAGCGTGTGTATTACCTCCTGTGTCTCCAGTCTCCAGCGTGTGTATTACTTCCTGTGTCTCCAGTGTGTGTATTACTTCCTGTGTCTCCAGCGTGTGTATTACTTCCTGTCGCCAGTCTCCAGCGTGTGTATTACTTCCTGTGTCTCCAGTGTGTGTATTACTTCCTGTGTCTCCAGCGTGTGTATTACTTCCTGTGTCTCCAGTCTCCAGCGTGTGTATTACTTCCTGTGTCTCCAGTCTCCAGCGTGTGTATTACTTCCTGTGTCTCCAGTCTCCAGCGTGTGTATTACTTCCTGTGTCTCCAGTCTCCAGCGTGTGTATTACTTCCTGTCGCCAGTCTCCAGCGTGTGTATTACTTCCTGTGTCTCCAGTCTCCAGCGTGTGTATTACTTCCTGTGTCTCCAGTCTCCAGCGTGTGTATTACTTCCTGTGTCTCCAGTCTCCAGCGTGTGTATTACTTCCTGTGTCTCCAGTCTCCAGCGTGTGTATTACTTCCTGTGTCTCCAGTCTCCAGCGTGTGTATTACTTCCTGTGTCTCCAGTCTCCAGCGTGTGTATTACTTCCTGTGTCTCCGGTCTCCAGCGTGTGTATTACTTCCTGTGTCTCCAGCGTGTGTATTACTTCCTGTGTCTCCAGCGTGTGTATTACTTCCTGTGTCTCCAGCGTGTGTATTACTTCCTGTGTCTCCGGTCTCCAGCGTGTGTATTACTTCCTGTGTCTCCAGCGTGTGTATTACTTCCTGTGTCTCCGGTCTCCAGCGTGTGTATTACTTCCTGTGTCTCCGGTCTCCAGCGTGTGTATTACTTCCTGTGTCTCCAGCGTGTGTATTACTTCCTGTGTCTCCGGTCTCCAGCGTGTGTATTACTTCCTGTGTCTCCGGTCTCCAGCGTGTGTATTACTTCCTGTGTCTCCAGTCTCCAGCGTGTGTATTACTTCCTGTGTCTCCAGCGTGTGTATTACTTCCTGTGTCTCCAGTCTCCAGCGTGTGTATTACTTCCTGTGTCTCCAGCGTGTGTATTCCTTCCTGTGTCTCCGGTCTCCAGCGTGTGTATTACTTCCTGTGTCTCCAGTCTCCAGCGTGTGTATTACTTCCTGTGTCTCCATTCTCCAGCGTGTGTATTACTTCCTGTGTCTCCAGCGTCTGTATTACTTCCTGTGTCTCCGGTCTCCAGCGTGTGTATTACTTCCTGTGTCTCCAGCGTGTGTATTACTTCCTGTGTCTCCAGTCTCCAGCGTGTGTATTACTTCCTGTGTCTCCCAGGCGAAGACAGAGGAGCTGCAGTTGTTCCGTGGCGACACGGTTGTCCTGCTGTGGGGGGAGGAAGCGGCGTGAGACGGTGTGTATCGTGTTGACAGACGACACCTGTCCAGACGAACGCGTCCGCATGAACCGCGTCACACGCAACAACCTGCGGGTACGCCTCGGTGATGTCATCAGGTAGGCTACTGTACTGATCACCTGTGTGATGTCATCGGGTAGACTACTGTACTGATCACCTGTGTGATGTCATCGGGTAGACTACTGTACTGATCACCTGTGTGATGTCATCGGGTAGGCTACTGTACTGATCACCTGTGTGATGTCATCGGGTAGACTACTGTACTGATCACCTGTGTGATGTCATCGGGTAGACTACTGTACTGATCACCTGTGTGATGACATCGGGTAGACTACTGTACTGATCACCTGTGTGATGTCATCGGGTAGACTACTGTACTGATCACCTGTGTGATGACATCGGGTAGACTACTGTACTGATCACCTGTGTGATGTCATCGGGTAGACTACTGTACTGATCACCTGTGTGATGACATCGGGTAGATTTCTCATTAGAGATATACAATTCTGGTAAGTTTCCAGGTTTTCCAGACATCCTGGTCGGAGGATTCCAGGAAGGTTCTAACCAGGATTTCTGGGAAATGTGGGAAATGCCTGTGTGCTGACTCTATATGGATGCAGGTAGGAAGCCTAGCAGTTAAGAGCCATTGGCTTTTAACCAACAGGTCGCTGGTCCGAATCCCCGAGACGACTAGGTGAAAAGTCTAAAAACAAATCACATTGAATGCTGATGTGCCTTTGAGCAAGGCACTTAACCCTGATTCCTCCTGTTAGTCACTCTGGATAAGAGCGTCTGCTAAATGACTAAAAAATAAAATGTCTGCTTACTCTGAACCGGATTACATTTACATTTTAGTCAGTCGCAAATTGAGTCTATTTTTGGCCTAAAAAGCACTTTCAATGAAGATTCTCTGTGTGTGTGTGTCTGTGTGTGTGTGTCTGTGTGTGTGTGTGTGTGTGTGTGTGTGTGTGTGTGTGTGTGTGTGTGTGTGTGTGTGTGTGTGTGTGTCTAGTGTCCATGCATGCCCAGATGTGAAGTACGGCGTGCGTATCCATGTCCTGCCGATAGATGACACCATTGAAGGGTTAACGGAAACCTGTTCGATGTCTTCCTGAAACCCTATTTCTTGGAAGCCTATCGGCCTGTACACAAAGGTACTCATAACTGTTGTACAAAAGGTAGACCGACCCTACTGGCCCTTACACAGAGGTACTCATAACTGTTGTACAAAAAGGTAGACCGACCCTACTGGCCCTTACACAAAGGTACTCATAACTGTTGTACAAAAAGATAGACCGACCCTACTGGCCCTTACACAAAGGTACTCATAACTGTTGTACAAAAGGTAGACCGACCCTACTGGCCCTTACACAGAGGTACTCATAACTGTTGTACAAAAAGGTAGACCGACCCTACTGGCCCTTACACAGAGGTACTCATAACTGTTGTACAAAAAGGTAGACCGACCCTACTGGCCCTTACACAGAGGTACTCATAACTGTTGTACAAAAAGGTAGACCGACCCTACTGGCCCTTACACAGAGGTACTCATAACTGTTGTACAAAAAGGTAGACCGACCCTACTGGCCCTTACACAAAGGTACTCATGACTGTTGTACAACAAGGTAGACCGACCCTACTGGCCCTTACACAGACGTAATCATAACTGTTGTAGAAAAAGGTATACCAACCCTACTGGCCCTTACACAGAGGTACTCATAACTGTTGTACAAAAAGGTAGACCGACCCTACTGGCCCTTACACAGAGGTACTCATGACTGTTTTACAAAAAGGTAGACCGGCCCTACTGGCCCTTACACAAAGGTACTCATGACTGTTGTACAAAAGGTAGACTGGCCCTTACACAGGCGTACTCATAACTGTTGTACAAAAAGGTAGACCGACCCTACTGGCCCTTTGACAAAGGTACTCATAACTGTTGTACAAAAAGGTAGACCGACCCTACTGGCCCTTACACAAAGGTACTCATAACCTTTGTCTATGAATTGTTTATATAACGTATAATTATTATATAACTTCTGATATTCCATCAAGTTGTAATAACTTTTTCTAACATTTCTGACATTCTATAAACTGGCAACAAGACTTGAAGTCCTACAGCTGATAATTTATTACAACACTGTAATTCAACTAGCAGTTCACTATTTGGAAGTAGCTGTTTAGTTGTTAGTTGTTGAGTAGCTGTCATCATTGTTGTGTTGCTAGGCGACATCTTCCTGGTGCGAGGGGGCATGCGGGCTGTGGAGTTCAAGGTGGTGGAGACAGACCCCGCCCCCCACTGCATCGTCGCCCCGGATACCGTCATCCACTGCGAGGGACAGCCAATCAACAGAGAGGTCTCTTTGTAAAATCACACTTTTTTATTGAATTGGGCCAAAACAAACTCTACAACAGGGGAGTCCAACTCATTCCATGGAGGGCCCAGTGTCGGCTGGTTTTGGTGTCTTCTTTTAAGACCTAGACACCCAGGTGAGGAGAGTTCCTAACTAATTAATTACATGCACAAGGGATCAAGTACAAGGGAGGAGAGAAAACCTACAGGCACAGACACACGGTCTTACAGGAATTGAGTTTGACAACCCTGCTCTAAAATGTTGTGAACATTTCCCAAACTGAATGTCTGACTGACTGATTGACAGCATGTTGTACCTGTGAGGGTCTAATATTGTCTTCCCTTGCCCCTCCCCCTGCCCCTGATGGGTCGAGGAGGAAAGTCTGAATGATTGACAGAATGTTCTCCCTGTGAGGGTCTCATATTGTCTTCCCTTGCCCCTCCCCTGCCCCTGACAGGATGAGGAGGAGAGTCTGAATGATTGACAGAATGTTCTCCCTGTGAGGGTCTCATGTTGTCTTCCCTTGCCCCTCCCCTGCCCCTGATGGGTTCGAGGAGGAAAGTCTGAATGATTGACAGAATGTTCTCCCTGTGAGGGTCTCATATTGTCTTCCTTGCCCCTCCCCCTGCCCCTGATAGGACGAGGAGGAAAGTCTGAATGATTGACAGAATGTTCTCCCTGTGAGGGTCTCATATTGTCTTTCCCCTGCCCCTGATAGGACGAGGAGGAGAGTCTGACTGACGTAGGCTATGATGACATTGGAGGTTGTCGTAAACAGTTAGCTCAAATCAAAGAAATGGTGGAGCTTCCCCTCAGACATCCTGGACTATTCAAGGCTATAGGAGTCAAGGTGATATATCCATCCCTCTATTTATACCTCTATCTGTCTGTTCTGTCCGTCCACCCATCCCATTTCAAAGCTCCGAGTGGCGCAGCGGTCTAAGGCACTGCATCTCAGTGCTAGAGGCGTCAGTACAGACCTGGTTCGATCCCGGGCTCTTTTACAACCGGCCGTGATATGGAGTCCCATAGAGTGGCGCGCATTTGGCCCAGCGCCGTCTGGTTAGGGGAGGGTTTGGCCCAGCGCCGTCGGGTTAGGGAGGGTTTGGCCCAGCGCCGTCGGGTTAGGGGAGGGTTTGGCCCAGCGCCGTCTGGTTAGGGGAGGGTTTGGCCCAGCGCCGTCTGGTTAGGGAGGGTTTGGCCCAGCGCCGTCGGGTTAGGGGAGGGTTTGGCCCAGCGCCGTCGGGTTAGGGGAGGGTTTGGCCCAGCGCCGTCGGGTTAGGGGAGGGTTTGGCCCAGCGCCGTCGGGTTAGGGGAGGGTTTGGCCCAGCGCCGTCGGGTTAGGGGAGGGTTTGGCCCAGCGCCGTCGGGTTAGGGAGGGTTTGGCTGGGGTAGGATGTCATTTTAAAATAAGAATTTGTTCTTAACTGACTTGCCAGGTTAAGTAAAGGATTTTTAAAAAATCATTCATCCAGCCTCCTCTCCTCTCCTCCCCTCCCCTCACCTCTCCTCCCCCCTCCCCTCCCCTCCTCTCCTCTCCTCTCCTCTCCTCCTCCCTAGCCTCCCAGGGGTATTCTGCTGTATGGACCTCCAGGTACAGGGAAGACACTGGTTGCCCGGGCCGTCGCCAACGAGACTGGAGCATTCTTCTTCCTCATCAATGGTGAGACCTCTGACCTCCAACCCCTGACCTCCTAAACCCTCTAACCTTTTACCTCTAACTCCTGACCTCAAACCTCTAACCCATCTAACCCCCAATCTAACAATACTGGAGCCTTCTTCTGATTCAGCGATGAGGGGCATCCGGTCATGTATTTCCTGTGTGTAACGGCCATTCCAGTCCCCCAGTTTACCCCAATCCCAATCCATCCCCATACACCTATTCATAGGTCATAACGTATTCTAACTCCCTCTCCCAGTCTTGCGGTTAGGTAGGAGGGAAAATACATTTTGGTTCGGGGATTATCTTCCTTCTGTCTCCTGTGTGTTACGCTGTATTGTGTCCCCAGGTCCTGAGATCATGAGTAAGATGGCCGGGGAGTCAGAGAGCAACCTGAGGAAAGCCTTCGAGGAGGCAGAGAAAAACTCTCCCGCCATTATTTTCATAGACGAACTGGATTCTATCGCTCCTAAGAGAGAGAAGGTGAGGAGGGAGGGACAGGAGCAGAGAGAAGGTGAGGAGGGAGGGAAAGATTGGATTCTATCGCTCCTAAGAGAGAGAAGGTGAGGAGGGAGGGAAAGGGGCAGAGAGAAGAACAGTAGAATACAAGTGGGGAGAAAGAAAAGCGTGTGTGTGTGTGTGTGTGTGTGTGTGTGTGTGTGTGTGTGTGTGTGTGTGTGTGTGTGTGTGTGTGTGTGTGTGTTATAACTGTGTCTGATCTAATGCAGTGGTGGGAAAAGTACCCAATTGTCATACTTGAGTAAAAGTAAAGATACCTTAGCAGAAAATGACTCAAGTAAAAGTGAAAGTCACCCAGTAAAATACTAGATCAGTAAAAGTAAAAAAATAAAATAGGTTTTAAATATACTTAATTATGAAAAGTAAATGGCATTGCTAAAATGTACTTAAGTATCAAAAGTAAAAGTATAAAACCATTCCAGACGCCAAGATTTTCTTGTTTTTATTTTATTTACAGATAGCCAGGGTCACGCTCCAACATTCAGACATCATTTAATAACCAAGCATGTGTTTAGTGAGTCCACCAGATCAGAGTCAGTAGGGATGAACAGGGATGTTCTCTGTTTAGTGAGTCAACCAGATTAGAGGCAGTAGGGATGATCAGGGATGTTCTCTGTTTAGTGAGTCAACCAGATTAGAGGCAGTAGGGATGATCTCTGTTTAGTGAGTCCACCAGATCAGAGGCAGTAGGGATGTTCTCTGTTTAGTGAGTCCACCAGATCAGATCAGAGGCAGTAGGGATGTTCTCGGTTTATTGAGTCCACCAGATCAGAGTCAGTAGGGATGAACAGGGATGTTCTCTGTTTAGTGAGTCCACCAGATCAGAGTCAGTAGGGATGTTCTCTGTTTAGTGAGTCCTCCAGATCAGAGTCAGTAGGGATGAACAGGGATGTTTTCTGTTTTGTGAGTCCACCAGATCAGAGTCAGTAGAGATGATCAGGGATGTTTTCTGTTTTGTGAGTCCACCAGATCAGAGTCAGTAGAGATGATCAGGGATGTTCTCTGTTTTGTGAGTCCACCAGATCAGAGTCAGTAGGGATGATCAGGGATGTTCTCTGTTTAGTGAGTCCACCAGATCAGAGTCAGTAGGGATGAACAGGGATGTTCTCTGTTTAGTGAGTCCACTAGATCAGAGGCAGTAGGGATGATCAGGGATGATCTCTGTTTAGTGAGTCCACCAGATCAGAGTCAGTAGGGATGATCAGGGATGTTCTCTGTTTAGTGAGTCTACCAGATCAGAGTCAGTAGGGATGAACAGGGATGTTCTCTGCTTAGTGAGTCCACCAGATCAGGGGCGGTAGGGATGATCAGGGATGTTCTCTGTTTAGTGAGTCCACCAGATCAGAGGCAGTAGGGATGAACAGGGATGTTCTCTGTTTAGTGAGTCCACCAGATCAGAGTCAGTAGGGATGAACAGGGATGTTCTCTGTTTAGTGAGTCCACCAGATCAGAGTCAGTAGGGATGAACAGGGATGTTCTCTGTTTAGTGAGTCCACCAGATCAGAGTCAGTAGGGATGATCAGGGATGTTCTCTGTTTAGTGAGTCTACCAGATCAGAGTCAGTAGGGATGAACAGGGATGTTCTCTGCTTAGTGAGTCCACCAGATCAGGGGCGGTAGGGATGATCAGGGATGTTCTCTGTTTAGTGAGTCCACCAGATCAGAGGCAGTAGGGATGAACAGGGATGTTCTCTGTTTAGTGAGTCCACCAGATCAGAGTCAGTAGGGATGAACAGGGATGTTCTCTGTTTAGTGAGTCCACCAGATCAGAGTCTGTAGGGATGACCAGGGATGTTCTCTGTTTAGTGAGTCCACCAGATCAGAGTCAGTAGGGATGAACAGGGATGTTCTCTGTTTAGTGAGTCCACCAGATCAGAGTCAGTAGGGATGACCAGGGATGTTCTCTGTTTAGTGAGTCCACCAGATCAGAGGCAGTAGGGATGTTCTCGGTTTATTGAGTCCACCAGATCAGAGTCAGTAGGGATAATCAGGGATGTTCTCTGTTTAGTGAGTCCACCAGATCAGAGGCAGTAGGGATGTTCTCTGTTTAGTGAGTCCTCCAGATCAGAGTCAGTAGGGATAATCAGGGATGTTCTCTGTTTAGTGAGTCCACCAGATCAGAGGCAGTAGGGATGTTCTCTGTTTAGTGAGTCCACCAGATCAGAGGCAGTAGGGATGATCAGGGATGTTCTCTGTTTAGTGAGTCCACCAGATCAGAGTCAGTAGGGATGAACAGGGATGTTCTCTGTTTAGTGAGTCAACCAGATCAGAGGCAGTAGGGATGATCTCTGTTTAGTGAGTCCACCAGATCAGAGGCAGTAGGGATGTTCTCTGTTTAGTGAGTCCACCAGATCAGAGGCAGTAGGGATGTTCCCGGTTTATTGAGTCCACCAGATCAGAGTCAGCAGGGATAATCAGGGATGTTCTCTGTTTAGTGAGTCCACCAGATCAGAGGCAGTAGGGACATTCTCTGTTTAGTGAGTCCTCCAGATCAGAGTCAGTAGGGATGTTCTCTGTTTAGTGAGTCCACCAGATCAGAGGCAGTAGGGATGTTCTCGGTTTATTGAGTCCACCAGATCAGAGTCAGTAGGGATAATCAGGGATGTTCTCGGTTTATTGAGTCCACCAGATCAGAGTCAGTAGGGATAATCAGGGATGTTCTCTGTTTAGTGAGTCCACCAGATCAGAGGCAGTAGGGACATTCTCTGTTTAGTGAGTCCACCAGATCAGAGTCTGTAGGGATGACCAGGGATGTTCTCTGTTTAGTGAGTCCACCAGATCAGAGTCAGTAGGGATGAACAGGGATGTTCTCTGTTTAGTGAGTCCACCAGATCAGAGTCAGTAGGGATGACCAGGGATGTTCTCTGTTTAGTGAGTCCACCAGATCAGAGGCAGTAGGGATGTTCTCGGTTTATTGAGTCCACCAGATCAGAGTCAGTAGGGATAATCAGGGATGTTCTCTGTTTAGTGAGTCCACCAGATCAGAGTCAGTAGGGATGAACAGGGATGTTCTCTGTTTAGTGAGTCCACCAGATCAGAGGCAGTAGGGATGTTCTCTGTTTAGTGAGTCCTCCAGATCAGAGTCAGTAGGGATAATCAGGGATGTTCTCTGTTTAGTGAGTCCACCAGATCAGAGGCAGTAGGGATGTTCTCTGTTTAGTGAGTCCACCAGATCAGAGGCAGTAGGGATGATCAGGGATGTTCTCTGTTTAGTGAGTCCACCAGATCAGAGTCAGTAGGGATGAACAGGGATGTTCTCTGTTTAGTGAGTCAACCAGATCAGAGGCAGTAGGGATGATCTCTGTTTAGTGAGTCCACCAGATCAGAGGCAGTAGGGATGTTCTCTGTTTAGTGAGTCCACCAGATCAGAGGCAGTAGGGATGTTCTCGGTTTATTGAGTCCACCAGATCAGAGTCAGTAGGGATAATCAGGGATGTTCTCTGTTTAGTGAGTCCACCAGATCAGAGGCAGTAGGGACATTCTCTGTTTAGTGAGTCCTCCAGATCAGAGTCAGTAGGGATGTTCTCTGTTTAGTGAGTCCACCAGATCAGAGTCAGTAGGGATGATCAGGGATGTTCTCTGTTTAGTGAGTCCACCAGATCAGAGGCAGTAGGGATGATCAGGGATGTTCTCTGTTTAGTGAGTCCACCAGATCAGAGGCAGTAGGGATGTTCTCTGTTTAGTGAGTCCTCCAGATCAGAGTCAGTAGGGATAATCAGGGATGTTCTCTGTTTAGTGAGTCCACCAGATCAGAGGCAGTAGGGATGTTCTCTGTTTAGTGAGTCCACCAGATCAGAGGCAGTAGGGATGAACAGGGATGTTCTCTGTTTAGTGAGTCAACCAGATTAGAGGCAGTAGGGATGATCAGGGATGTTCTCTGTTTAGTGAGTCAACCAGATTAGAGGCAGTAGGGATGATCTCTGTTTAGTGAGTCCACCAGATCAGAGGCAGTAGGGATGTTCTCTGTTTAGTGAGTCCACCAGATCAGATCAGAGGCAGTAGGGATGTTCTCGGTTTATTGAGTCCACCAGATCAGAGTCAGTAGGGATGTTCTCTGTTTAGTGAGTCCTCCAGATCAGAGTCAGTAGGGATGAACAGGGATGTTCTCTGTTTAGTGAGTCCACCAGATCAGAGTCAGTAGGGATGTTCTCTGTTTAGTGAGTCCTCCAGATCAGAGTCAGTAGGGATGAACAGGGATGTTTTCTGTTTTGTGAGTCCACCAGATCAGAGTCAGTAGAGATGATCAGGGATGTTTTCTGTTTTGTGAGTCCACCAGATCAGAGTCAGTAGAGATGATCAGGGATGTTCTCTGTTTTGTGAGTCCACCAGATCAGAGTCAGTAGGGATGATCAGGGATGTTCTCTGTTTAGTGAGTCCACCAGATCAGAGTCAGTAGGGATGAACAGGGATGTTCTCTGTTTAGTGAGTCCACTAGATCAGAGGCAGTAGGGATGATCAGGGATGATCTCTGTTTAGTGAGTCCACCAGATCAGAGTCAGTAGGGATGATCAGGGATGTTCTCTGTTTAGTGAGTCCACCAGATCAGAGTCAGTAGGGATGAACAGGGATGTTCTCTGTTTAGTGAGTCCACCAGATCAGGGGCAGTAGGGATGATCAGGGATGTTCTCTGTTTAGTGAGTCCACCAGATCAGAGGCAGTAGGGATGAACAGGGATGTTCTCTGTTTAGTGAGTCCACCAGATCAGAGTCAGTAGGGATGAACAGGGATGTTCTCTGTTTAGTGAGTCCACCAGATCAGAGTCAGTAGGGATGAACAGGGATGTTCTCTGTTTAGTGAGTCCACCAGATCAGAGTCAGTAGGGATGACCAGGGATGTTCTCTGTTTAGTGAGTCTACCAGATCAGAGTCAGTAGGGATGAACAGGGATGTTCTCTGCTTAGTGAGTCCACCAGATCAGGGGCGGTAGGGATGATCAGGGATGTTCTCTGTTTAGTGAGTCCACCAGATCAGAGGCAGTAGGGATGAACAGGGATGTTCTCTGTTTAGTGAGTCCACCAGATCAGAGTCAGTAGGGATGAACAGGGATGTTCTCTGTTTAGTGAGTCCACCAGATCAGAGTCTGTAGGGATGACCAGGGATGTTCTCTGTTTAGTGAGTCCACCAGATCAGAGTCAGTAGGGATGAACAGGGATGTTCTCTGTTTAGTGAGTCCACCAGATCAGAGTCAGTAGGGATGACCAGGGATGTTCTCTGTTTAGTGAGTCCACCAGATCAGAGGCAGTAGGGATGTTCTCGGTTTATTGAGTCCACCAGATCAGAGTCAGTAGGGATAATCAGGGATGTTCTCTGTTTAGTGAGTCCACCAGATCAGAGGCAGTAGGGATGTTCTCTGTTTAGTGAGTCCTCCAGATCAGAGTCAGTAGGGATAATCAGGGATGTTCTCTGTTTAGTGAGTCCACCAGATCAGAGGCAGTAGGGATGTTCTCTGTTTAGTGAGTCCACCAGATCAGAGGCAGTAGGGATGATCAGGGATGTTCTCTGTTTAGTGAGTCCACCAGATCAGAGTCAGTAGGGATGAACAGGGATGTTCTCTGTTTAGTGAGTCAACCAGATCAGAGGCAGTAGGGATGATCTCTGTTTAGTGAGTCCACCAGATCAGAGGCAGTAGGGATGTTCTCTGTTTAGTGAGTCCACCAGATCAGAGGCAGTAGGGATGTTCCCGGTTTATTGAGTCCACCAGATCAGAGTCAGCAGGGATAATCAGGGATGTTCTCTGTTTAGTGAGTCCACCAGATCAGAGGCAGTAGGGACATTCTCTGTTTAGTGAGTCCTCCAGATCAGAGTCAGTAGGGATGTTCTCTGTTTAGTGAGTCCACCAGATCAGAGGCAGTAGGGATGTTCTCGGTTTATTGAGTCCACCAGATCAGAGTCAGTAGGGATAATCAGGGATGTTCTCGGTTTATTGAGTCCACCAGATCAGAGTCAGTAGGGATAATCAGGGATGTTCTCTGTTTAGTGAGTCCACCAGATCAGAGGCAGTAGGGACATTCTCTGTTTAGTGAGTCCACCAGATCAGAGTCTGTAGGGATGACCAGGGATGTTCTCTGTTTAGTGAGTCCACCAGATCAGAGTCAGTAGGGATGAACAGGGATGTTCTCTGTTTAGTGAGTCCACCAGATCAGAGTCAGTAGGGATGACCAGGGATGTTCTCTGTTTAGTGAGTCCACCAGATCAGAGGCAGTAGGGATGTTCTCGGTTTATTGAGTCCACCAGATCAGAGTCAGTAGGGATAATCAGGGATGTTCTCTGTTTAGTGAGTCCACCAGATCAGAGTCAGTAGGGATGAACAGGGATGTTCTCTGTTTAGTGAGTCCACCAGATCAGAGGCAGTAGGGATGTTCTCTGTTTAGTGAGTCCTCCAGATCAGAGTCAGTAGGGATAATCAGGGATGTTCTCTGTTTAGTGAGTCCACCAGATCAGAGGCAGTAGGGATGTTCTCTGTTTAGTGAGTCCACCAGATCAGAGGCAGTAGGGATGATCAGGGATGTTCTCTGTTTAGTGAGTCCACCAGATCAGAGTCAGTAGGGATGAACAGGGATGTTCTCTGTTTAGTGAGTCAACCAGATCAGAGGCAGTAGGGATGATCTCTGTTTAGTGAGTCCACCAGATCAGAGGCAGTAGGGATGTTCTCTGTTTAGTGAGTCCACCAGATCAGAGGCAGTAGGGATGTTCTCGGTTTATTGAGTCCACCAGATCAGAGTCAGTAGGGATAATCAGGGATGTTCTCTGTTTAGTGAGTCCACCAGATCAGAGGCAGTAGGGACATTCTCTGTTTAGTGAGTCCTCCAGATCAGAGTCAGTAGGGATGTTCTCTGTTTAGTGAGTCCACCAGATCAGAGTCAGTAGGGATGATCAGGGATGTTCTCTGTTTAGTGAGTCCACCAGATCAGAGGCAGTAGGGATGATCAGGGATGTTCTCTGTTTAGTGAGTCCACCAGATCAGAGGCAGTAGGGATGTTCTCTGTTTAGTGAGTCCTCCAGATCAGAGTCAGTAGGGATAATCAGGGATGTTCTCTGTTTAGTGAGTCCACCAGATCAGAGGCAGTAGGGATGTTCTCTGTTTAGTGAGTCCACCAGATCAGAGGCAGTAGGTATGATCAGGGATGTTCTCTGTTTAGTGAGTCCACCAGATCAGAGGCAGTAGGGATGAACAGGGATGTTCTCTGCTTAGTGAGTCCACCAGATCAGAGTCAGTAGGGATGAACAGGGATGTTCTCTGTTTAGTGAGTCCACCAGATCAGAGTCAGTAGGGATGAACAGGGATGTTCTCTGTTTAGTGAGTCCACCAGATCAGAGTCAGTAGGGATGAACAGGGATGTTCTCTGTTTAGTGAGTCCACCAGATCAGAGTCAGTAGGGATGACCAGGGATGTTCTCTGTTTAGTGAGTCCACCAGATCAGAGGCAGTAGGGATGTTCTCTGTTTAGTGAGTCCACCAGATCAGAGGCAGTAGGGATGTTCTCGGTTTATTGAGTCCACCAGATCAGAGTCAGTAGGGATAATCAGGGATGTTCTCTGTTTAGTGAGTCCACCAGATCAGAGTCAGTAGGGATGAACAGGGATGTTCTCTGTTTAGTGAGTCCACCAGATCAGAGGCAGTAGGGATGTTCTCTGTTTAGTGAGTCCTCCAGATCAGAGGCAGTAGGGATGAACAGGGATGTTCTCTGCTTAGTGAGTCCACCAGATCAGAGGCAGTAGGGATGAACAGGGATGTTCTCTGCTTAGTGAGTCCACCAGATCAGAGTCAGTAGGGATGAACAGGGATGTTCTCTGTTTAGTGAGTCCACCAGATCAGAGGCAGTAGGGATGATCAGGGATGTTCTCTGTTTAGTGTGTCCACCAGATCAGAGTCAGTACTTATGAACAGGGATGTTCTCTGTTTAGTGAGTCCACCAGATCAGAGGCAGTAGGGATGATCAGGGATGTTCTCTGTTTAGTGAGTCCACCAGATCAGAGGCAGTATGGATGAACAGGGATGTTCTCTGCTTAGTGAGTCCACCAGATCAGAGTCAGTAGGGATGAACAGGGATGTTCTCTGTTTAGTGAGTCCACCAGATCAGAGTCAGTAGGGATGAACAGGGATGTTCTCTGTTTAGTGAGTCCACCAGATCAGAGGCAGTAGGGATGATCAGGGATGTTCTCTGTTTAGTGTGTCCACCAGATCAGAGTCAGTACTTATGAACAGGGATGTTCTCTGTTTAGTGAGTCCACCAGATCAGAGGCAGTAGGGATGAACAGGGATGTTCTCTGTTTAGTGAGTCCACCAGATCCGAGTCAGTAGGGATGATCAGGGATGTTCTCTGTTTAGTGAGTCCACCAGATCAGAGTCAGTAGGGATGTTCTCTGTTTAGTGAGTCCACCAGATCAGAGTCAGTAGGGATGATCAGGGATGTTCTCTGTTTAGTGAGTCCACCAGATCAGAGGCAGTAGGGATGAACAGGGATGTTCTCTGTTTAGTGAGTCCACCAGATCAGAGGCAGTAGGGATGATCAGGGATGTTCTCTGTTTAGTGTGTCCACCAGATCAGAGTCAGTACTTATGAACAGGGATGTTCTCTGTTTAGTGAGTCCACCAGATCAGAGGCAGTAGGGATGAACAGGGATGTTCTCTGTTTAGTGAGTCCACCAGATCCGAGTCAGTAGGGATGATCAGGGATGTTCTCTGTTTAGTGAGTCCACCAGATCAGAGTCAGTAGGGATGTTCTCTGTTTAGTGAGTCCACCAGATCAGAGTCAGTAGGGATGATCAGGGATGTTCTCTGTTTAGTGAGTCCACCAGATCAGAGGCAGTAGGGATGATCAGGGATGTTCTCTGTTTAGTGAGTCCACCAGATCAGAGGCAGTAGGGATGAACAGGGATGTTCTCTGCTTAGTGAGTCCACCAGATCAGAGGCAGTAGGGATGATCAGGGATGTTCTCTGTTTAGTGAGTCCACCAGATCAGAGGCAGTAGGGATGAACAGGGATGTTCTCTGCTTAGTGAGTCCACCAGATCAGAGTCAGTAGGGATGAACAGGGATGTTCTCTGTTTAGTGAGTCCACCAGATCAGAGTCAGTAGGGATGAACAGGGATGTTCTCTGTTTAGTGAGTCCACCAGATCAGAGGCAGTAGGGATGATCAGGGATGTTCTCTGTTTAGTGTGTCCACCAGATCAGAGTCAGTACTTATGAACAGGGATGTTCTCTGTTTAGTGAGTCCACCAGATCAGAGGCAGTAGGGATGAACAGGGATGTTCTCTGTTTAGTGAGTCCACCAGATCCGAGTCAGTAGGGATGATCAGGGATGTTCTCTGTTTAGTGAGTCCACCAGATCAGAGTCAGTAGGGATGTTCTCTGTTTAGTGAGTCCACCAGATCAGAGTCAGTAGGGATGATCAGGGATGTTCTCTGTTTAGTGAGTCCACCAGATCAGAGGCAGTAGGGATGAACAGGGATGTTCTCTGTTTAGTGAGTCCACCAGATCAGAGGCAGTAGGGATGATCAGGGATGTTCTCTGTTTAGTGTGTCCACCAGATCAGAGTCAGTACTTATGAACAGGGATGTTCTCTGTTTAGTGAGTCCACCAGATCAGAGGCAGTAGGGATGAACAGGGATGTTCTCTGTTTAGTGAGTCCACCAGATCCGAGTCAGTAGGGATGATCAGGGATGTTCTCTGTTTAGTGAGTCCACCAGATCAGAGGCAGTAGGGATGAACAGGGATGTTCTCTGTTTAGTGAGTCCACCAGATCAGAGGCAGTAGGGATGATCAGAGATGTTCTCTGTTTAGTGTGTCCACCAGATCAGAGTCAGTACTTATGAACAGGGATGTTCTCTGTTTAGTGAGTCCACCAGATCAGAGGCAGTAGGGATGAACAGGGATGTTCTCTGTTTAGTGAGTCCACCAGATCAGAGTCAGTAGGGATGTTCTCTGTTTAGTAAGTCCACCAGATCAGAGTCAGTAGGGATGATCAGGGATGTTCTCTGTTTAGTGAGTCCACCAGATCAGAGGCAGTAGGGATGATCAGGGATGTTCTCTGTTTAGTGAGTCCACCAGATCAGAGGCAGTAGGGATGAACAGGGATGTTCTCTGCTTAGTGAGTCCACCAGATCAGAGTCAGTAGGGATGAACAGGGATGTTCTCTGTTTAGTGAGTCCACCAGATCAGAGTCAGTAGGGATGAACAGGGATGTTCTCTGTTTAGTGAGTCCACCAGATCAGAGGCAGTAGGGATGATCAGGGATGTTCTCTGTTTAGTGTGTCCACCAGATCAGAGTCAGTACTTATGAACAGGGATGTTCTCTGTTTAGTGAGTCCACCAGATCAGAGGCAGTAGGGATGATCAGGGATGTTCTCTGTTTAGTGAGTCCACCAGATCAGA